>NW_027468564.1:13347504-13565004 GCF_046254945.1 Alosa pseudoharengus | reverse complement strand
CACACACACACACACACACACACACACCCCTAACACCTACTATAGACTTGTACAGACACACACACAAACATGTACACACGCGCACAGCGCGCACACACACACCTCACACCTACTCATAGACTCATATACACACACACACACACACACAAGCGCACGCACACACCTGTACACACACACACACACACACACACCTACAGTGGTTCCCTGTTAAGTTTGGACGGGTTCCTTCAGGAATCACGATCCCCATTTTCTCGGCAGAAATGGCACAAACTGCAGTTGACACAAACAACCACAAGGTGTCACTTTGGTGCCACTACTATTTTTGATGCGACTGCTTCCATGATGCAGTTTCCATAAGTCAGTAGAGCAATCAGAGAAAGCTGAGCCATTACCAAACATATATGATAATACAATAGCGTGAGTTTATATATCTTATACCCTATTACCCTATATTATAAAAATATATCAAAGCACTTTTTGCGTTTGAATGTAGCACGAAAAAATGTTTAAACAGCTGGACAAATGGTTTAGCTAATTGATTATATAACCTGTACACCAGCAATTGTTGAACATTTACCTGTACAAGTACATTGACAGTAGCCCAGCCTAACAGCATGTTGTAGGCCTACTGTAGAAATTTCACTTAAATTGCAACCGCAACATGCCTGCTTGCCAACGTTCAAACGACAACGAAAAAGATAATAAAACAACAAGAGGGTTGAGTCTGAATGACACTGAGTTTTTGTAGTTAAGAAATATTTTCGTATAAAAAAATGGTCATTCTTCAATCTCCTTCACTGACGCCTATGGAAAAGGCTTAACGTCCCAAAACAACGATCAATGATCATCAAATTTCTCTCTCACATTGCTCCTCATAACCATCTATAAAAAAGTGTTTTTTCTTTTCTTTTTGAGCACATCCGAATCCTAGGACATAACGCACTGGACCTTATAATAGGCTCGAGATATAATTCCAAAGGGGGCAGATAGGGGCCACTGCACTTAAAACTTAAAAAGATGAAGCTTTCCGAACTTTGAAATTGCGATCAGTGACTGGCATCGGGTGAACGAAGCTTTTCGAAGTTGAACAGGCTATTAAAAACTATTTGCGCACTTCCATGTCACAGGAGAGACTGGGCTCTCCCTTCTATGAAAAAAAAACGTTAGGCTACCTGCAAACTGGCCTATGATTTCATTGCTGAGTTTGCGGCAAAGCAAGAAAATGTTTTTTTTCCTGAGTCAGGATATGGCGAGTCAGTGTCATTTATTTGTCCAATGTTAGCCTATAGATACAGACCAGTACATCTTATCAATAGTTTGAATGTCGTGTGTGTTTCTGCTCATTGACAAATACCGTTCAGCACAATGATTCATGCCCAATTAATTCCCCCTGTTAAAGTGTTCGCCTTTACACTATTTGGTTTCGTGATGTAGCCTATGATAAACACCATATGGCCAAATATGTGACTCAGCTAATGTTATAGGCTATACAATTGAATTTCCCCTCTTAAAGGCAAGCTGGTGTAGCTTATTAGACTAGGCTACTATTAAAATACACCGATGGTAGCCTTGGCTATGTGTAAAGTAAGCTATCGCATGATTTCATGCACGTACTGTAAGTGAAAAGGGCCTTGCATCTGTCAAGTTCGCACAGGGCCTCGCATCCCCTTGAGACGGCCCTGCAGCTCCTCTTAAGACAGCGAGGAAAAAGTTAAAATACGCGATAAACCCGGGAAAAGTTGACAGGTTTGTTTCGGTCCCGGTGATTATTTGTGAAATTGTGCAAACGAGGAAGGAGGAAGGAAGGAGTCGTAGCATGCAAGCTCTCAAATTGACCCAGTAGCCTAAGGCATCAATAAATTGTTGGGACTGGGGAGGGTCATGCGTTTTTTCTCAATCACTTTGGAGGGTCATAGGGCTGTATTTTGGGTCACCAGCGCATGGCGTAATACTCGTTATTCACCCGCGGAAAGTTGAATTCGGTATTTTGCACGTTTATTTTTTAAGCATTGCGCCCAGGGGTGTGGCAATTAACAACCTAGGGAGGGGACTCGCGCATTGTCTAAAAATCGCTATCATACACCACCTAAACCTGGTCAGAAGTCAATGGCGAGTTGTTCATATGCTATTTTAAGAGCGCATGTCAACAGTCATATTGGCAGGTGCACGCATCCTTCTATCATTCATGAACGCACACCAGCGCACGTCCATGCAAAGCATTAAATTGCACGATTACAATGGGAAACATAATTAGAATAAAGATATTACGAAATACTGTACATCTCATGATGAGTAGTTATTCACCATCATTTGCAAATTGGTAATAACACGTATGGAGCACAGCTGAAGACGCACTGTCACGAGATATAAGCAACTCCTCTGCAGGATAAATGTTGTTTTATTCAGTCATTTGAGAAACATTAGGGTAAGTGTTGCTTTTTCCAGCCTATGTTTTCGATGGTAACCCATTGTTATTCAATAGTGAAAGTAACTGCATATAACTGTCTTGTCGTTGACTGACTCCTTGGTGAAGTTAGTTTCACTTTGCCAATGAGTTCAAATAATAGACGAGTGCAAATGCGTGAAGGCTATGCTAGGTTTTAGTAAAGCATGGTTTAAGAATGACTATTCCATACGGTCTCGCAAGCAGCCTCCTTCAAATGCGCCGTTGAGTGCCAAAATACCGATGCATTTATTTGACATATCAATTCTCATTGGTTTAAAATGATGTTACGCCCCAAACACACCCATATGACTCATTAAAAGACCTAGGAACACCTTGTTACGCCATGCGCTCCACTTTTGAGAACGAAACCCCTCCCAATGTGAACTGGACATCCAACTAAATTTGAATAGACTTTTGACGAGTGACGATGCACTTTAGAATGTCATGATAGGGCCCATAGAAAAAATTCTTGCTGGCGAGGGAGGGTCACGTCTTTTTTGACTAACGCTCCCAAAACTCCTCCGGTAGCCCCTTAATTAAATAAATAAGGAACAGTCCCTAATTGATTAATAGCCTAGGCCTACACCAGCAATTGTTGAACATTGACCTGTACAGGACATTGACAGTAGCCCAGCCTAACAAGCAAATGTTGCAAAATACATCAAAAGACGCAATTAATCAGAAATAAATAATGTAATCTGCATCGCTTTATTTAACAAACTGCAAGCAACAAGAGCATTGAGTTCGCTGTAAGGCCAAACCCAAGAGCAAAGTCTATCTGTTAAGGCAGTCGATAGGCTATATAACAAGCTGTGTGCCTGGAAAGACGATAGATGACGGCTCTGGTCATCCCATACCCTCCCCCCACTTCCTGTAGCCTACCATTATGAAGGCCTGTAGCCTAAAACGACTCGTTGCCTTTTTGTGACATTAAGCTTTTTCACGTTAAGCCCCCCTCCCCCATCCCCTTCTTTCACAAGCAGTGGGGGAGCGCGGGGCACAAAGTAACACTTTTTGGTAGACAAAGGAGGGTTCTCCGCGCTTCTGTCGTTTGGCCACAATCCGTTGCAACCAGGCCAGGACAGATATTTTAGAGAGGAGAGACGCCGGTGCAGCTCAGATGTCTTCTTAATTTTCTTTATTCTTTAGTAAAAGGTGCAGAACATTATTCAACTTTGACTAACATTTGACTAACGAACATCGAAACGTTAGTCAAAGTTTAATAATGTTTTGCACCTTTTACTAAAGAATAAAGAAAATTAAGAAGACATCTGAGCTGCACCGGCGTCTCTCCTTCTCTAACACTTTTTGGCTTTGGCTAAATATTTCTAAAATCATTTGAGTTTCACTAGTCACATGTTTTAACAAGCAACACTTGTTATTGAACTAATAACAGACGTGTGTCGAAAATTGACTTTATTTTCCATACGGAGAAATGACATATGCAGAGTCTAACCAAGGTCAATCTTGCCAAAAAAGTCCTCAAACCTGAAAACACATGAGGCAAAAGTGCAAAACATCACAAAACTAACTAAACTAACACGCATATTTTTGTATTGCAATCATTGTAGCCTACAGTAACAGCGCGTAACAGTCGTTTTACTCCCCGGATGCGCTCATTATAAAGAACGTTTAACGTGTCCCAAAAACAGCTATCAATTAATCACCAAACGTCTTATAAACAAGTATTGCCAGGAGCAACACCTTGCAAAAAATGATAACAATAGGCCTAGGCCTTTAATAGCTCTGCTCCTGTCTAGATTCGAACTCAGAACTGCCTGAAAGTTGCAGACCTGTTCTGGAAATACGTGCATTAACCCACTCGACCGTCAGACAACGCTATCTGCTTCGAGTAGGCCTATTGGGTAGGACTGTAGCCTACACTGGTTGCTGTGGCACAGTCTTGAGTGACCGAATTCGTTTTTCTTTGTCATATGAATGCTGTCATTTTGTTAACATTACTGTTAAGGAGATGCTGTAGGCAAAGTCTATATTTCAACCTCGTTAGTGTAGTAAAAAAAATCAGAACTATTCACAAGGTTTCTGGGCAGCATATTTATGTTCTGTTAGCAAGCGAACTTCTCATGACTACCGACAAAGTAGCCTACTGCCAGCTGACGAAGCTCTCATTTTAAAACATTACTGAGAGACAGACACTGTACAATCAAGAAATCTTGCCACTGAATCCAAAACTATGTTTAACATTATGTACAAGGCTTAGGCTACAGTGGACTAGCATGTTGCAGGGGCTGCTAAAAACACAGAGAAACGCACTGAAAACTCGGCCAATCACAGCCCTTGCTGTCGAATTCGTCTGGTTCGACCGTGGAACTCCACAGCGGACTATGCTGCCCCCAAGCGGCTGCAGTTGTACTTACATTTCACCATTCACCATGATCGTGAATGAAGTGTCAATTTTTAACGGGGAACCACTGTAACAACTACTCATAGACTCGTACACACACGCGCACACACACACACACACACACACACACACACACACACACACACACACACACACACACACACACACACACACACACACACACACACACACACACACAGGAAATGAGATGGAAAGGTATTACCTATTCTAAATGGTGGACACCATATATGTGATATAGAAACCTATGAAAAATGATATTAGGAGTATAGTGTGTGTGTGTGTGTGTGAAAGAGAGATTCATTCTAAAATGGAGCATGTATTGTTGTAATATGACTGTAAGTGTGAACAAATGCAATCATCCACAGAAGAATGAGTTGTTATTGAGTTTGTTGTGTCTCTTTATGTAACCAGCCCACAGACACACAGACCTCCATCTCCAGTGCCCAGCTGTGTGTCCATGAAGAGTGATCAGTCCATGAATCCCATTACCACGTTCAGCAGTGAACCAGTTCCATCAGGTCTACAGTGAGTAGATCAGTCTGTATACATGTCAGTCACATGCAATTCAACATGGCAAGTGATATGAATGAGCAAAGGAAAACACACACACACACACACACACACCTACTCATAGACTCGTACACACACAGACACACACACGCGCACACACACACCTGTACCCACACACCCCTAACACCTACTCATAGACTCGTACACACACACACACAAACATGTACGCACTCGCATGGCGCGCTCACACGCATGCACACACACACACACACACACACACACACCTCACACCTACTCATAGACTCGTACACACACACACACACACACACACACACACACTCGCATGCACACAGCTGTACACACACACACCTAACAACTACTCATAGACTCGTACACACACGCGCGCACACACACACACACACACACACACACACACACACACACACACACACACACAGGAAATGAGATGGAAAGGTCTTACCTATTCTAAATGGTGGACACCATGTGTTATAGAAAGTTATGAGATATGATATTAGGAGTATAGTGTGTGTGTGTATGTGTGTGTGTGTGAAAGAGAGATTAATTCTAAAATGGAGCATGTATTGTTGTAATATGACTGTAAGTGTGAACAAATTCAATCATCCACAGAGGAATGAGTAGTTATTCAGTTTCTTGTGTCTCTTTATGTAACCAGCCCACAGACACACAGACCTCCATCTCCAGTGCCCAGCTGTGTGTCCATGAAGAGTAATCGGTCCATGGATATTATTCCCGACTTCAGCAGTGAACCAGTTCCATCAGGTCTAAAGTGAGTAGTTATCAGTCTGTAGACATGTCAGTCACGTGCATTTCAGCATGGCAAGTGATCTGAAGGAGCAAAGGAAAACACACACACACACACACACACCCCCCCCCCCACACACACACACACACACACACACACACACAGGGGTGGGTACAGTACTGAAAATCTATACTCACGTAAAAGTACACTTGAGTAAAGGTAAATATTACCATCTGCGAAATCTACTCAAGTAAAAGTAAAAAAGTACTTTGTTAATAAATTACTCAAGTTACTAGTTACTTTTGTTTTTTACAATTTCATATTTTTGATGGTCCTTTAAAAGTAGGCCTATCCTTTACACCTATTTGCTTTTCTCCTTCTTTGTAGGCTAATCATACAGGCAAACATATTTTAACAGCCCATTTCAAATAGATTTTATTAATATACTTTAATATTATCTGACACACTTGTGTAGGCTATCATAGCCAGAATGTCACGGGCTGCTTCTTAACCCAAATGCAGTACAAAAGAGTGTTCTCACCGACTTTACTGACAGAGTGCAGCACAGGAACATTACAACAATGACACAGAAGGAACATCACAAAACTAGGGGTTTATATACACAGGGACTTAACAAGGCTAACAGGGCACAAGTGGACAAGAAAGAAGGTAAAACAAGAGGTGAACACAGGGCTGGAAATCATAATTAAACACAAAGGAGGGACAGGGAAAACAGGATCATTACACAGAATAAGCATTAAAGGAGAATTCCGGTGTGATATTGACCTAAAGCAGGGGTCCCCAACCTTTTATGTACCATGGACCGGTTTGATTCCTATTTTTTTTTCACGGACCGGCGGGGGGGTTCGGGGGTTCCATGTTCCATATGTGTTGTGCATGCATTACTTGAAAAGAACTAGCTCCAGTTATGTATGAACAGTGAAGGTAACAATCTCTTGTGAAAAACGTCAACTTGAAGAAGTGAAAATTGAACAATATGAAGCTACATCTATAAGTGTGAACATGCTTAACAAAATATGGGAACAAAACATGGGCTATGTGCGCCGCGGTGGGCTTTGCCACGATTATGGACACGTACCAAATGCGTCATGTGAAACGCCTGTGGGCGCATTGGAGAAAGCCATGAGCGTCCCTCTCGCACGATAAAGGGTTTGAAAACGGCCAATAAACTCCTCTAAGCGGGCAATAGATGGCAAGGGCATGTCACATATTATTGTCTTTTTGATTAGGCCTACCAAGCACATATTCACGTTTAAATGAAGGTTACTGGATAATTTAAAACAAAAGCAAATTGTCCTGAAAGCATCCGATATGTCGCCCTTGGATTGAAAGTCAAAACTTTGAATGCGTCCTAAGCGCCTGTGTGTTGCATTGGAGAAAGCCATGAGCGTCTCTCTCGCAAAATAAAAGTATAAGTATATATACTCTTTTGATCCCGTGAGGGAAATTTGGTCTCTGCATTTATCCCAATCCATGAATTAGTGAAACACACTCAGCACACAGTGAGGTGAAGCACACACTAACTACCTGCAACAACAGTGGGAAAAACATGGGAGCTAAACGTGCATTACGAATATAATCAGTGGGAGCCCTGCTTGTTTCCCTGCAACAAGAAGCTTCCATCTGGGGGTGATGGAAGACAGTGACACCCTCAGTGTGTTTGAAATGTCCAGTCGATCGCGCAATTTGGTCTTAGTTGCAGTCATTGCCGGGATATTTTGCTTTGGTTTTGATCCAAAAACCCGCCAGAGGTTTCCTTATACACACTCTTAAGACCACTGTCATTTGCAATTTCGATCAACTGCTCTTCCTCCTGCGCTGAAAAGTTAGGACTATTCGGGATATTGACAAATGGGTTGCGGACCCACTCATTGGTTTGCCGTGGATCTTTGGAGGATGGGAAGTAACGCTCAAACTCATTTGAAAGCGCAACAAGGTGATCGCGCACCAGCTGCGAGAGAAAGGGCCCTGCCTCAGTCTCTCCCAAAACCCGCACTACTGTTTGGAACATATCAAATACACCCCGGTCCACTCGTCGTCCCCACAAATCAAGCTTGGCTTTTAATGCAGCGACTTTATCTGCCAGTTTAAAGACAGTAGTCATTCTCCCCTGGAGTGACAGGTTGAGGTCATTAAGCAACCCGAATATGTCACACAGGTAAGCGAGTTTTGACACCCAGTCCTCATCACTAAAATGTGCAGCTAACGGTGACTTTTTTTCTGTAAGGCTCTCGCAACTCAAACACAGGCCAGTGACCTGCTAAAGATGCTTGTTTTTTATTGCTCATTCTAGCAGTTTAGCTAACTTCGTGTGACACTACCGTTCGCCAAGAACTGATCAAGTGAAGTCAGCTGACCTGAGGCTGCGCAGCGCTGAAGGCAATACTGTATGTAAAAGTGTTGAAGGCGGGACAGACAGACGTAAGAAAATAGACCTTGCAAAATGCAAACATGCGTGCAATCAAACAACTGCATATAGGCCTATGCCATGTAAAAACGTGACATTATTGCGAATTAAATTTAGTTTAGTTTGCATGCATTTTTTTTAAAAACTCATGTCGTAGGCTACGGCCCGGTTAGGAATGTCCTGCGGCCCGGTGGTTGGGGACCGCTGACCTAAAGGGTTGAAACATGATACCGAGTGTGAAGGAATATCTCATAGCTCATCTCGGCTTGTCCCCTGCACTCAGAAAGCTGGCGCTAATTAACCGATGCTTCCAACAGTTTTTCGATGGGGGTGCCTCGGGCATCGGCCTAGCCATGCAAATAAATCACTGTTTTACACCATTTGCGAGGCTCAAAGTAGCTCCATACTTCATTGGTAGACTTCCAAGGGCCTTGACATTTAAAACGAGACATTGAGAACTTTGAAAAAGCACTGGTATTTTATTTACAAGACGATTTATAAGTTTACTGTTCGCCACCATCTTGAATTTAGTCACGATAAGTCGAGCGACGAGTGTGAATGAACAGGTATGAGGTATAAGGGATCAGATTCCAAAAATAATTCTGTGGAAATGCATGGATTACAGTGCTGCTACTGGAAGCAACTGGAATCCATGCATTTCCACGGAATTATGCTAGGTTTTTTCAACTGTGTGTGCTCAATTACCAGTGCATTTTCTTTGCTTGTAAATTAATTTGTAGGCCTACTTTCCTTTAGCCTGGTCCTTACCGCCTGTGACTACGTTTCTCTTCGTCATACACGTGCGAGGCTGAAATCAAAATTTTGGCCGGAAGTAAGTAGGATGGTAACACCAGGCTAACTTTCCTTGTCATGTCATACTGTACCTCTCGTCTCGTTGCTACTCTGTCTCACCAGAAGATGCAGCAGCTGGCAGGACGTCATTGCGTTAACTGAGCTGTTAGAACATCTACTTCTGGGCGGATTATCATGACCACAGGCCCTGGGCACAAAATCGGAATGGCCTCCCACCCCGTGTGCACGGCAGGCAGGCAGGCACACAGACACGCAGGCAAATAGTAGCCAACTCTCACGAAGGAGTTTACATAAACCCCTCAATCTATAGGCTACAGATACGTATGTTTTTGGTGTTGTTTTTTTCTCATGGATTAGCCTACCATTTTGAAAAAGTTTTAACCCTTTAGGCGGCAGAGGTTTTTTTTCGAAACGTTCGATTTTGACATCTTCATTTCAAAAGGCTATATCTTAAAAGTGATAAGAGATTGAGACTTTCTGTAAAATAGAGAAATATTAAGGATGACCCAAAGTTTATGTAGAGATTAAATGTTTATATCTAATTTGCATAGTATGACGTCATATGGTGGCGGCCATCTTGGATTTTAGAATTTTCATGAAAGGTTGCATGTTTGAATGATAAAATGCACCACTTCTTTCCCCCCCAAAATGTCCCTCACCTTCTGTATGCTATATTGCACAATACTGAATGCTCAGGTAGATAGTAAGTAGTGAACAAACTGTGTAAATCATTACTAATAAATGGCAGAAACAAACCAAATGCATGCAGCGGTAGACTGGCCTTTTGCTGTAGAGATTTTCCATTTACTACATACAGTAGGCACTCTGATTCCATGTATGGGGCACATATATATTATTCAGATGACACACAAACAAAAGTAGACAAGACCTGTTTAGTTCAAAAGCTCACTTGCCACGGCAAGGCACAGGTCAGGAGTGAGATGACGAGACAAGACAAGAGACAATGTTAGTATTTTTTTTCTTTTTGTTGTTTTTGTTAATGTTTTTTTGTTGTTGTTTTTTTCTTAGCTGACAAAGACACACACATCACAAGGACATGAACACACAAAAAAGAACACATAGTGTATGTCCTAAATTGTCAGGGAAATAGATAGCAAATCAACAGTGTAAATCATTACTAATAAATGGTTGACAATTTTTTTTTATGTAGCAGGCCTTTTGCTGTAGAGATAATGACTCCCTATCCATACAGGGCCGGCATTCCCATCATCTTGTGATAGACTATGCATGACCTAATGGCTCCCCTGCCCCGTGCTCCTGCTGTGAGCAGCATGGCCAGCTCTGCCTAGCGCGCGCGCCGAGTGGAGAGAATTTGCGCAGCTCGAACTAGGCCTACTGTCATTCTCATTGCGACTCCCCACACTGCCTCTACGTTCCCCCCTAACTGTCCTATGAGCACTTTGACCTCGTCTAACATACCCAGTGGCATTAGACAAAGGCTCCACCACGTTACTGTCGCCGCGATTGCGGAGAGGCACACGGTCAGAAGACAGAAGCTAGCGCTATGGACATTAGGCTACCTCCATTATGCTACCTCCAGCCTCGTTCGCCACACCACTAACACCCTGCTTACTTCCCGATGAACACTCCGACCCCGTGAAACATTATTCCCACCACTGACATTGGGCAAACGATTCAATGTTTGTGCTTGGTGTAAGCTAAACTCTCACTTTGTCCAGCTGCATCATTGCAAGGCAGGGACGCATCTGAAGCCTGGTCACTAAACGAATCACCGTCATTTTCTGAAGGCAGATATTCCCCTTCAGAATCAGGGTCCGCGAATAGAAGACCAAACACTTCATTTCGGGTAAACATTTTTGATGCCATTAGACGATAATCTAATGCAAATACTCGCTGACGTTGACAATATCGCTCTGATAAAGTAGCTCACACGCACACTAGCTCTGGTATTGCACGCACTGATTCAATGCGCTGTACCTAGAAAGTTTTGTTTTATTTTTCATGACCTTTTTTGGACTCGGGATGACGTATGACATCTGCCATCTAGTGGAGTGGAGGTTGAACGAAACATGACACCCTATTTGACTAAATCGGCCGTTTTATTCAGTACCGCATCTTGTCGAGTAAACTCGACCGTGGCGCCTAGAGGGTTAAAACTGTTGAAAAATAGGCAAAACGTTGATCAACTAGCCTACAAGATTAAATTTGGTAGCCTAATGGATGGAATTGTAGACTACACAAAATCGGGGGTTTCTCCTCGAGGAACTTTTTTGAATTCTGGCAGCTAATTGGACGTTTTTCAAGCAATTTTGGACAGAAACTTTAAGCTGAAGACAGGCAAGCTGCCCGTCTGGCTCATCCAAACCACACACTGCATTCGTCAAACAAACACTAACAACTTGAACATCACACTAAATAAATCTGTACTGATAAGAGGTTTAATTGACAGAAATCAATTTCATTTGTGTAGGCTATCAGCTAGACCAGGGATGGGCAAACTGCGGCCCGCCAAGCACTTTCATCCGGCCCGCTGAGCATTTAATTTGGTTATCAGGCTGCTCGCTATTTTTTTCCTGCGATAGAGACGACGTTAGTTAGCTTTACTGCAAACTGCTTTTCACTCTCCTTAGAGAAAGTTTACAATGTCAATGTCAAAACATCATGTTACATATAGATGATAGGCCTACTCTTGGTTATCGCCTTTGCAGCAGATCTAACTTGACCGTTATGCTACTCCATTTAATTGGGAACAAGTCTGCGCACACGAGAGGGAGAGAGAGCGGCAGGTTCCAGCTGGCTTGTCATTGTTGATAATTGGTATCTCCTTATAAGAAGGAAATCATGAAGGCAACAGTAGTTCCCCCTACTGACTATTTATAAACTGTGAGAGGGCACAGCCATAGGTATAGCACAAGCCATGGATAATTGAGAAATAAACGTGAATTGTTCTTAAAGCGACAATTATATACAATTGTTAAACAGCATCAAATGAGCAGTATTTTTTAAGCAATTAATATTGTAAAACTAATACTTTTGATACTAAATGATTATAAAAAATGTATTTTTGTGTCTGTGTGTGTCGTTGAATTTTCAAAACCCAGTGTGGCCCTTGAGCCAAAAAGTTTGCCCAGCCCTGATCTAGACACTACAACAAAGTCTTTCTAAGCAGCCCATCAGTGGTTCTCAAAACTGCTGTGACCTAATGGTTTGTGAGTCTGGCCATGCGAGTGGCACTCGTCAAAACGTGCCTTGTCTGCATGAGATTGCAATCTATACCTGGCATTAACAAACACGAATGCGCTCGCTCTATGCGTAAAGCCACTAAATTATTACATTACATTACATTTGGCTGACACATTTTTAGCCAAAGCGACTAACAACATGGTAAACAGTTTAAGTTTTAAAGCAATTCTCAACAATTTTAGGACAATTTAAAAAACGGTAGAGTACAGTAAGAATAAGTGCATCAGTGAGTGATGTTTTTAACAGTTACGTGTCAGTTCAAGACGGCTGGTGAGTGCTAGGATCAGCAAGACTTGTTGTAAGTGGTGCTATGAGAGGAGATATTCTCTAAAGAGCTGGGTCTTCAGGAGTTTTTTGAAAATGGAGAGGGATGTCCCTGCCCTTGTAGGAACTGGCAGTGTGTTCCACCAACGAAGAACAACAGATGAGAAAAGTTTGGATTGGCCTGAGCATACCGGTGGTAGAGCTAGACGTCGTTCGTCTGAGGAGCGCAGCTGTCTGGAGGTAGTGTATGTCTGTATGAGGGCATTCAAGTACACTGTAAGAAATTTTCCCGTAAAAAAACAGGAATCAACTGGCAGCAGAGTTTCCAGGAGATTCCTGTTATTTAACGGTGCCCTGGTTTAACATTAAGTTAATGTAAAATAACAACATTAATTTCCTGTAAATTAACAGGAAACAACTGGCAGTATTTCCAGGAGCTTCCCATTGTTTAACGGCAGACTACCATAACATTAAATTCCTGTTAAGTATATAACATAATTTTCATGTTGGGTAACAAGAAAAAAATGTGATCTTCGCGTTAGTTACACAACAGGTCTTTATTTTTTTACAATTACAGGAAACAAGTGCCATATATTGAGTTCATCCACTCTCAAATCAACATTTTAAAGATAAAAATCCATGTTTTCACATCAGTTACTTATTTGTAATTTAACAGATATTTTATTTCACAGCACTTACTTGACAGTCTAACAGTAAAGTAATCTTTTTGAAAGATGAAGGGACATGAAGCAAGATAATAGTAAATAGTAATTTTGGAAAATGTAGACTGACTATAATCGTATTTCAGGATCAGGGAATAAGACACAGAAGAATGATCATGGAAAATAAAAACATCGCATTAGGCTCGTGTATCATGTATGAATGTAAAATGTAGATACATAGTAGTATTTAGAAAATCGGATTTCAAAGAACAGGCAATAAGACACAGAGGAATTACAATGGAAAACAAAAACATTGCATTAGGCCCGTTTAAAATGTAGACACGCTATCTAGTTGTATTTTGAAAATCGTATTTCAAAAAACAAGGAATAAGGTACAAAAGAATTATCATGAAAAACAAAAACATCGCATTAGGCTCGTGTATCACTTATGAATGTAAAATGTAGACACGTGATCTAGTTGTATTTCAAAAATCGGGAATAAGGTACAAAAGAATTATCATGGAAAATAAAAACATCGCATTAGGCTTGTGTATCACATATGTATGTAAAATGTAGACATGTAATCTACAGTAGTACTATTTCAAAATCAAATAAGATACAGAATAATTATCACAGATAATTATCAATATCATTGCATCGCATTGGGCTTGTGTACATGTGAGAATGAATAAACTGACAGATTATGTCCAGAAGAATTTAAAGTACAGAGATGAGTATAAATGATAATCAGGGAGGAAATCAAGTAACATTCATGAGAAATCAAGTATAACATTCACTTTACTTATTAGTGATTGTTCTTAGGCTTCTTCTGGGCCTTTTTTCTGTGAGAGAGAGAAAGAGAGAGAGAGAAAGAGAGAGAGTTACAAAAACTGATAGGGTACACTAGGATTCATGTAGAGGAAAATTGTGCCAAAGTGAATGAATCAGATGTGAATTTGTAACGTCAACACACTTTCTCACAATGAAATTAACTGACATTTATTACTTACTGTAACTGCATTTAAATTTGATTTAATCAGTTGTATGAAGTAGAAGTATAGTGTTCTGTGGTTATTACAGCAGTACTATGCATGATTGCTCTCTACAGAGGGTGTAATCCTGCATAGTAGTGCTTATAACTACATAGTAGACTACTACACAACCCCCCCAATACATACCACACATAAAACAAATTCTGGTTCGAAAGTGTGACATGAACTTACCTCTGGATGAATTCAAGGGTGCTAGCTGCCTCCTCCTGATATTGCAGATTCAGAATGTAGAAGGTGGAGAAACATGTCGCAAGGCCTGTTAGAAATGTGGCGAGGTTGGACCCTTCACAAACGATTAAGGATTCAATGCTGACCATACACTTTTGATGATTACCTTGTCGTTCACCTGAAAAAAATAATTTATCATATTCAATTTAAGATATAGATCCACATGTCAACTATGATTAGATTCATTTTAGGATTTTGTCCAAACAAAATTCAATACAGAAAAAAAATCATTTAGTGTTCAAAAGTTGATTTAAATATGTATATGTTGATCATTACTACTCTAGTGAATGAAAACAAACATACCTAGTAATATCAGGCGAGGCGTCACAGGTAGGCTTGGAAGACTCAACATCAGCTACGGTCGCACATCCCTTAGCAAAAGAAAAGAAAGGCACTCAACAACTCTTCATGATGTGTGTGTGTGTGTGTGTGTGTGTGTGTGTATGTGTGTGAGTGAGAAAGTGAATGTAATCTCTGAGTGTGTGTGTGTATGTATGTAAGGAGTGAGTGAATGTGAGTTGTCTGCAAGGTGAGTATGAAAGGTGTGTGTGTGTGTGTGTCTGCCGTTGAATGATTAAAAGTGATGAGGCGGGTGTGATAAGATGTTTGTGTGAGGAATGTGTGTGCAAAGTGAGGGTGCTTGCTTTTGAAATAGTGTCTGTCTTATCAAAACCACATTGTTTATGGTTTCTATATATGTGCGTCTAAAGACCTAGATAGATAAATAGATAGATAGATAGATAGATAGATAGATAGATAGATACTTTATTGATCCCCAGGGGAAATCCAAGACCTGCATGTCTCTTAAATTTTATTTGGCAATCTGGAACACAGCATGGAAGGTCTATATTGGGTATATTGTCATGAATTTAGGTATGGCTCACATAAATAGACGCAGTGGACTGATGCCCACATAGTTGACATGTAAACATCTTCCTGTTGCATGCCGCTAGCTCAAATGAACTCGGGAGTTATACCATACGCGTGTCATGCAACCACCTCTGCTATGGAGAGCTAGCTAGGCTACTAACTAGCATTAGCTTTCTAAACTGAAGGACTTAACACAACTTTAAGTAATTACCAGCACGGGCGAAATCCATGCATACAAGTGAACACTGAAAGCAGCAGTCAACACTGATCCGTTTGTGCCATATTGTTTATTTGGCCACTGGTTTATTAAACTGATGATGCTAAGCAGACTTAGCTAGCAAGCACGTGTTATAGCAGGTAAATCACGCGAGTTAAACTTTCAAAAACTACGCATACCCTACACATACCAATACATTTAGATGGCTCCAGATTGCAATGAAGAAACGTAAAATTTGATCGACAAGTGTAGTGATAACGATAACGCATGGCTTAAGAAGGGCGAAAGTGCGGTCTTGGCTAGCTGAATAGCACTGCTACTAACTTCGTTTCAGCAGGGTAACATTCAGAGATGTTGTATTATACAACTTAATATAAACATGACCAGTGTGCTTTCAAACGTTGTATTTCTGGTCAAAGGTGACAGATAAACTCACCTTATTGTGTTGATGGCTTTCGATGGGTTTGGGTATGATTCCAACGTATCGTCTTCTCTCAGCAGACAGCTTCCCATCACCAGAACGAAGGTAACGTTAATAGATAACAGGAAGTACGTGTGTTCCAGAATAAACATTACGGGCGTGGTAAATAACAGTGTTGGAGCCTGATTTTACATATTTGTCTTACTAATGACCGGAAAGTCCTGTTTATTAAAGGAAACCGGTGAATAATGTTGGAATCTGGGTGTAAATTTACAGAAACTTTTTACAGTGTAGGTGGGAGCAGAACCGGAGACTACTTTGTAGGCAAGGGTTAGAGCCTTGAATTTGATGCGGGCCGCCATAGGTAGCCAGTGTAGCTGGATGAGCAGCGGGGTAACATGTGCCCTTTGGGTTGGTTGTAGACCAGGCGCGCCTGAAGGGGTTTCACTGCGCAGGCTGGGAGACCTGTCAGGAGGGCGTTGCAGTAGTTGAGTCGTGAGATGACTATCGCCTGAGCCAGGAGTTGGGTAGCATCTTGAGTCAAGTAAGTCCTGATTTTCCGTATGTTGTAGAGTGCGAAACGACATGACCGGACTGAGGCAACATGATCTGAGAAGTTTAGTTGGTTGTCGAGAACAACTCCTAGATTTCTTGCAGTCCTGGGAGGTGAAACAGACAGGGAGTCAAATTTGATGTTGATGTCGTGGTGAATGGTAGGTTTAGCTGGGAGGACCAGCAGTTCAGTTTTTGAGAGGTTCAGCTGGAGGTGGTGTGCCTTCATCCATGTAGCTATGTCTGAGAGGCAATCCAAGATCCGTGCTGAAACCAAGGGGTCATCAGGTGGAAAGGATAGATAGAGCTGTGTGTCGTCTGCATAGCAGTGGTATGAGAAGCCATGCGAACGGATAATCTGTCCCAAGGAGGTGGTGTAGATAGCAAAGAGAAGGGGGCCCAGCACTGAGCCCTGGGGGACCCCTGTGGTGAGATGGTGAGGTGCAGATAGCTGACCAAGCCAAGATACGTTAAACGAGCGTCCTGTGAGGTAGGATTCAAACCAGGAGAGAGCAGAACTGGAGATTCCCATGTTAGCGAGTATAGAGAGAAGGATGCGGTGATTAACCGTGTCAAAGGCAGCCGATAAGTCAAGCAGAATGAGTACTGATGACCGAGCAGGCCATTTTGAACACTGTTGAACACTGTTGGAAATGTGCCGGAGGTTAGCGAGGCATTGATCACATGTGTGATAGCTGGTGCGATGGTCGGGCTGATGGACTCGTAGGTATAGGGTCCAGCGAGCATGTGGTAGGACCATAGACTGTATATATAGAACTGGACAGTGTGGCTGCATTCTACAGTGTTCTATGGAATTGAAGCCGCCGAGGCGATGCCATCTTGGAAAATGTGGAGCCAATTTGAAGTGCGGCTGCACAGCAAAAGTTGAAGCATGCGCAGTGAAGAGGAGTCGCGGTCAGGCACGCCCACTCAGTTGCCACTCAGCGAGTTAAACACGCCCCTTGTCAAGTGAAACCCGCCCCCTTCTCCTTTCCACAACGCAGGTCGACTCGCCGCCGAAGGCTAGCTGGCTGGATGAATTTTGCGGCTGTGAGTTAGCTAAACAGTACAAACAACAATCGGTTTGTTCTTGTCTGGTAAGTGTATCAACTGAAAAGTTTTTTTTGTCTATTAGTGTTCTTAAATACATCTAAGAGAGCGTATTATGTTGATTATAGACTGTGACAATTTAGTATGGTGAATACTAATGAGCTAACAACAGAAATACGGACAGCGAATTACATGCTAACGTTAGCAGCTACATTAACGTTACCGTTAACGGGAGGCTAAGTTAGTCGTTGAAGTGAAGATTAGCACACAGCTCCCGTAACAGTCGATGCATGATATACTTGGTTTTAGTAGTTGTTGCTGTTTTCAAATATCTCAATGTATGCCATCTCAACATGGAGTAACCATTGACTGTACATGGGGATTTATAACACTAGACAGTCAGTACAGTGTGTGATAAAGCAACGGTATGATGTGATAAAGCAACGCAAGTTAACGTTAACGTAATGTGAAGCATGGACCTCATCAACCTGTCATGTTAATGTAACTACTAGCCAGTTTGCCAGCGTTGCATTTTTTCTAACGTTAACGACAGACACCTCTGTTAGAGCTACTTCTGTGATGGTAGGTCGGTAGCATAGACTGTAAAAAATAGATCGGTAGGTCGGTAGTTGTAGACCGCATAAGTGAATGATCGATAAATGAAACGCCTGCATTAAACACTATGCCAAGAACCAGTCACTTCCCAGGGATATCGGTGAACATTTGAGAAAGACCTTAGTTTGTCATCTAACGTCCATGATCAGTCATACTGATAACGTTATTTTTCAAGCTGACGCAAGTTAATAACATTCACACCGCATATTTAAATGTGTAGTTAACATTAGGTAGGCTGTGAAGTTTATTGCACACATATATTTAATTAATTGGTATTACTAGTGGTGTTGAGTGCCTGATTAGATGCTTTGTAATGTTGTAAAATTGTCTGACTAACTTTATTGTAACTTTCCTTTTTGCAGGTAAGATATGGGTGATGGCTGAATGTACTGGAGGTGGCGGCAAGGTGGTCTCCATGGTCTACATTACTCTGCAAGTAAGGGAATGCCTACGTGAAGTGGTTTGGCTGGGGTGGTCTGAGGTGGCATGTCCTCCCTCTTTCTCCAAGTCCCCTGACATCCATCTCCCTGACATCATCACCCACCGTCACTGGATCAACCTGAAGCCCCTTATACATGGGACATGGCACAGCACCACTACGTTCTGAAAACACATGACTTTCAATAACTTGCGTGGCACCAAGAAAGGTCTGCCGTTGCTCTGAACCTTCTGTTAATGTGACATCATTCATACTTGAGGCTGTACACATCCCTTTGTTTCTATTTTCTTTATTGATGTCACCCAAACTTCAACTTTCTGTATGCCCCTGAACTCACACAAATTGTAAATTGCAATGCGCCATTTAACCAGTGGTGTAGTCTAGTTAGTTAGTTGTAGTGGTGGGTATACTGTGAGCAACCCCAAAATGTTATTAAATATGTATCCTTGCCTATTTTAAATGGGTATACTGAGATGATGCTTTTTAAATGGGTTTACTGTGTAGTCCTGTGTATCACGTAGACTATACCATACCACGGTCATTTAACTGCCTTGGTATTTAAGTCAGAGGCCATTGCTTAGTATTTAACTGTAGCCTACACAAAGATGTAGACGTTACAAGAATATTAATATCAGAATAATTATTGGTTGATACTAAATCAATATTGAATGTTTTTTTATTTTTTTTATTTTGTGTGATATATCATTCAGAATGCTGCAACATGACTGGTCTTCAATCAGCCAAAGAGGACACATCGTAACTCCTCTCCTAGTTACTCTCCATTGGCTCCCTACAGTAGCCAGAATTACATTTAAATCTCTCACTTTGGCCTATAGGACACTGACTGGATCTGCTCCTTGTTATTTTAATTCAATGATCAAGATATACATCCCCAACCGCCCACTGCGGTCTTCTGATGAGCGTCTGTTGTGTCGACCAGTCTTAAACGCTAGGTCAAATTCAAGACTCTTTTCCTCAGTGGTTCCATGTTGGTGGAATGAGTTGCCCAGTGCTCTTCGTTCTTGTGATAGTTTTTGGTCTTTTAAGCACTTATACATTATGGTTTGTATGCAGTAGTACTGTTTTATTTTCATTATAGGCTGTTGATTAATTTGACATTGTTTATTATTGATATTCTCCTTAATGTAGTCTTACCATGTTATTGTTATTATATTATTGATTGAATGGGCATTATTATTTATTTTTGCTTTCCCCCCTCATTTTCATTGTTTATTTCATTAGGCTATTGATTGATCCCTGTTTTAAGTATTATATTGTTTTGTACTTGTTAAGGGTAACCATAACCATCATCATCATAATGTGGTATTTTCTTATGCACTTGAAACAAAGAATAAAAAATATTTATTTAAACGTAGTACCACTTTAAACACATCACACACTGAACAGCAAAGTAGCTTCCTGATTATGTGTAAAATGTTTACAGAGTATCCTGATGTAGTAGGTCCATGTCCTCATATTTTTACAGCTGACATGAAGGCTGCAATATTACATTTTTGATTTATAATGGAGCACCCTCTCTGGTGAAAGACTAGCAAGCCTGTGGTAGAGGCATACGATTACAGACATATTGAGAGAGCCTATCAATGAGTTGTTTTCAATTTAGACGTATTATTTTGAAATGATGTACGTCTACGGGAGGATTTACACATCACTGGCAAGACCTGATCAAATCATACCAATGCAAAATGCTTCTCCAGTAGTGCAATCGCAGGTAACAACGATACCTTAATGCAATTTCAGATAGGCCTACCGCTGTTCTGAGCATAGGCTACTAAGCAAATTGGCCATTTGTAACTTTGAATCCCTCCTCACGTTAAGCTATGGTCCAATAATGTGTTCACTAAAACACAAGTAACGTTATTTGTCGGGCTGATTCATAAATGGGCATACCGAGGTTGTCGACCTAGCAGGCTAGGTGGCGTTTATTGCCATTCGCAAAACTAAGCAAGAGTTAACGTTAATGAAACTTAACATCGCCTTCTCCAGTGACTTAAGTGTATTCAAATGAAGTTGCAACGATGATGGCGGCAATCACTGGTTACGTTAAACTATTTGAAACAAGTAGGACTGTAAATGATGGTGACTATGGCTAACGTCAGGATCAATATAGTAGAGCACTTTTACTTTACCTATCAACTGGCTAATGCTAGCAAGCATGAGCTAGCATGCTATGAGCTAATATACTTAGCATCTACGAAAGAACAGCACATCTTTTTTCACAAAGAATCTGTCACAACTAACAACGATGTCTCTTAGAAACAACTACACAATCTATGACTATCAATATGTATTTAGTCAGACTGTGATTAGATATAGCCTAATCATAATAACAGCAACACTTATTTAGGTTAATTTATGTGTCGAAATCAGGTGTCGTTAAAATAAGTGAGCGATGACGTGGTAGTGTCTGCAGCCTAGACGGTAAAACATAATGGACAAAGCGTCGTGTCTGCAGCCAGCCAGCTGTCAATCATAGGTGTAAACACGCCCTTTTTAGATTTGTTAATATAACATTAAAAAAAATAATTTCAGCGAGAAAAGAAAAATTGTGTGTATTGAAGCATCTTGAAAACTATTTTTTCGAATAAAAAGTTGTTGATACAAAAATAGTTTTAGGAGAGAAAAGTGACACGGAAAGTTGGCTACTTGGCCATTGAAATACATGGGGATGGGCGGAGTTACACATTGTACTGCAGCCAGCCACCAGGGGGCTCTGGACTAACGCTCGCATCACCCTTAACTGACGGCACACTGTCCAGTTCTATATATACAGTCTATGGGTAGGACGGCTACATGTCAGGAGTCTAGATACTTCACTCTCGGAGAGAGGCGCGAATGCTGAAAAAGATGTTCCAGCAGCCCCTAGAGGTTGTAGGAGTGTGGTATCCGAGTCAGATGCGTTGTGTGGGCATGTAGAGAATTGACTGCTGATTGCCGCCACTTTGTTTGTAAAAAATGAGGCGAGGGTATCCGCAGTAAGGCTGGATGGAGGAGGAGGCAGCTGAGGGTTGAGTAGTGATTTGAAGGTTGAGAAAAGCTTTCGAGTGTCTGTAGCGCTGTTGATTTTGTCATTGTAGAAAGCCGTCTTAGCAGCAGTGATGCTGGCTGAGAAGGAGGTCAGGAGTGTCTGGTAGTTTTTGAAGTCATCAGTTAGTTTGGATTTGTGCCATTTCCTCTCCGTGGCTCTGAGTTTGGTGCGCTGCGATCGGAGGGTATCATTTAGCCATGGATGAGAGTGTTTGGATCGAGCTGGCCTTGTGGTAAGAGGGCACAGCTCGTCTAGACACGAGCTCAGTGTCGAGCAGAGCGAGCCTGTGGCCTCATTAACCTTCAGAGAGGAGAAGGTGTTGAGTGGAGGTAGACCGGAGGCAACCACAGAGGAGAAGTGCGTTGGGGACAGGTTCCGGATGCTGCGGCGGAACGTGACCATCGGCTGAGGAGCCGGAGGCTGACGTTGAACTGGATGATGAAGTGGTCAGAAAGATGGAGAGGCGTCACCATGAGGGTGTCTGTGCTGCAGTTCCGAGTGAGGATCAAGTCAAGCTCTTTGCCAGCTTTGTGAGTAGGTGGGCTTTGAACCAGTTTGAGGTCAAAGGAGTGGATCAGGGCCAAAAAGTCCGCTGAGCCTGATATGATGTTCATATCGCCGAGAACGAGAAGCAGACAGTCATGCTCAGGGATGGAGGACAGCAGAGTGTCAAGTTCGTCCATAAAGTCGCCTAGTTGGCCTGGAGGGCGGTAGATGACCAGTACGTAGAGTTTTGCTGGGGCGATTACTCTAATGGCATGGTATTCAAATGAGACATATTTGTTTGGAGGCAGTAGCGGGGTGAATTTCCATTTGTTGGAGATTAGCAGGCCTGTCCCTCCTCCTCGTCCCGATGGGCGAGGGGTGTGGGAGAGGGTAAAGTTAGTGGAGAGTGCAGCCGGGGTGGCAGTGTTCTCCGGTTTGATCCAAGTCTCAATGAGAGCAAGGAGTTCCAACAAAAGGTGGTTGGCATAGCCAACTATGAAGTCTGTTTTGTTGACTGCGGATTGACAGTTCCACAAGCCCATGGAGAAGGAGGTTTCTGTAGGTGAGAGCCGTTTAAGTTGCTGGAGGTTAAGCAGATTTCTGCCCCTTTTGGCATGATGCCGTTTTCTGCGATGGCCGGTGATAACAGATATGGTGGAAAGGCACATTTTTGCCTTTGCTTGCTTGTCTTGATCGCGTCCGTCTTAAACGAGGACGGCTTGAAACGAGGGCTGAGGAACTCAACAGGAATTGCATGCAGCTGTCCTCGTGTCTCACTAATGATGAATCAGCATAGACCGCCCTCTGACGTTAGCACAGCTTAGATTGTTCATAAGGGTGTTAATTACAGTCAACTGAAAGTCCGCTCCCTCACACCGACCGAAACTCGCAGTTTCAAGTAGCCTCCTCCCTCAGCTGTTCCCAAACGCCCAGAGTCCAATTCTAAAGAATTGGAGAGGATTGGCCAATAGTAGCCTATGTGTTCTTCCTTTCTCTCTCCCAACGCACTGCAGTTGTTGTCTGATTAACTGAGAGGTGCTCCGATATTATAATGAGCTCGTCACGTCTGATCCCGCCCTCTGACGTTAGCACAGCTTAGATTTATGTGTGGGCTTACTGTGCTACACTCAGACTACATTTACACGAAGCAGGGTATTTTCCTAAACTAATATCTGGCCATCTACGTTTGCAAATAAAACTGCATTTACACGAGACCGTTTTTTTTTTTAAATGTGTTTACACGAACCTGTGTACATACATGCTGTCATGAGCACACCAAACCACAGTGGCAGTCTAACGATAAGCTCAAGCTCACATTACCCAATCAGAATCCTGAAAAGTTGCCCGAGCCACCAGAAACGGAAGTGTACTCTCTTCTTCGGATAGCAGCGGTAAAGCAAGTTGTTGTCGATACATAAACGCGATGGCTATTCTGAGCGCATCCATGATCACCTCAGCCCCAAAATGTGAAGTCGCACGTGAGAACATGTAAATGTAAACATTGGTCGCACATTTGGTGTACTTCTGTCGCATACTGTGACGTTGGCTGCCCAAAACTCCGTTTACCACAGTTTACAACCAAACGCATAAACAAAGTTTTCCAAAAAAATCACTTTGGCCGGAGTTTTTTGGATAACCATTTTACGGGGCGAATTCTCCGTTTGCGTCTAAATGAAAGGCTCAAACGTAGGGAAATGTCTTCGTATATAAAAATACACATGCTCGTGTAAACGGGGTCTCAAAAGTTTAGACAGAAGTAGATTTCATGTTTGTAGGTTGTTGAAGTGTGGACTAACTGCTCAATTGTGTTCAAGAAACCGCTACGTTAGCTAAAATGACATCTCGACATGACGAGTAGCCTAGTCTGGATGTTATGAACTGTTTCAACCGTGCAGTGTCAAAGCTGACAGCAGGCGGCATTTGTGCACACAGCTACAGACACTGTTTCTGACATGATTTAACATAATATTTTGATCGAACAGGTTGCACAAATCTGCATATGATTAGGGAAGTGCGGACTGCCTTTGTAACATGATCGAACATAATATTTTGACTGTGCCCAGGGCCCCTTATTTGTCCTGTGCCCCTGTTGCCCTAATGTTTAATCCGGCCCTGCTTCTGTGTAGTACAACAACGTGATGTGATTAATTCTACATTCCGGAAGGCCAGTCATTAATTTTATAATAGCAGGGAAATGTAGCAATGCATTCTGAAGCCCTGTTTCTTTTCTCCTACGCCGTTGTACACCGAAGGAGAAGTGCGCTTTTATCCCTCGAGATACTTTCTCCTCCGATAATATACTTGTACTCGTTACGAAAAGCAATTGAAAATGTAGCAGAGTAAAGAATAGATGACTGGCTCAAAAATTTACTTGAGTACCATTTTGAAAAAGGAATATGGAAAGTTGCTGTTCCATGAAAAAAAAATACTTTTCTCATGTGTGTTACTTGTAGCGTGTTACTACCCACCCCTGCACACATACACACGTACAAACACACATACACACACACACACACACATACACACACACCTACCACCTACTCACAGACCTGTAGACACACACACACACACACACACACACACACACACACGCATGTGCGCGCGCACACACACACAACCACACTCTTAGGAAATAAGGAACATATGCTGTTAAGAAAATACTGTGTTAGGGGTGTGTGTGAGTGTGTATGTGCACATCTGTGACACATGTTGTGTATATGTGGGGCGGTTGGGGGGGCCGTGTTAAGGGTAGATGTGTCGGGCGGTTGTGAGGTAGATGGAACAGCTTTCAGAGATTCAAGGTGGAAGATGGGATTTTATTAATTCCCCAAATAAGGCCAACATAAGGCAATGATAACGTAAGTTAATGTGAATAAAGCACTAAGGAGAAATAAAATACGTCTCAATAAAGAAATAAAAACAAAAGACTTGATAGTCAAAACAATACAATATACAAAAATATCCGAATAAAAAGATGAGCGCAATGGACTACACAGCTAGTCACTTGGGCTACACAGACGAGCTCTCAAGACTTACGCCTATTCAAATTGCAGCTCTCTCCCCCAAGCACCTACAGGCATGGGTTTAAATAGGGCCTGATTGCACTCCTGTAATTGGATCAAGCCAATGCATTATTGCAGCACAGGTGTGTTTCAGGATACCCACAGAAACAAGCTAATACAGCCAATAAATAAGTCTACGCATCTAGACAACATCTACTGAAGATTTAGCATAACCAAAAAATATATGAACAGCCTAAATAATCATTAAAACCCAGAAATCATAGCATGCACACATTAAAATGTCTCACCAATTGGTGATTTTGGTCATTTAGGCCTACTATTTGGGTTTAATGTAATTTAGAAATAGGCTAAGCAACCATTGCAAACTTTTACATCTGAAGAGAGATCCTTGCTAACTATCCCGCTAGCTCAGGTCACGTTTGACAATAGTGCTCGCTAAAATCATTAATGAACATTGCGAGACTTATCTCTTATCTTATCTCTTCTATGATCCCAGAAAGATTTTCTTCGACTTGTACATTTTTTGAAAATCCATATCCATAGTATTCAAAAAGTATTCATCCACATATCCTTATGCGCTATGTGCAACTTTTATTCACTAACAAGGCCAATTACTCTCACGTATCTCAAAGTGACAGGCACTCAATTACACCTACACATCACCAATGTGCACTCAATTAGACCTAGAACACCACATTAAAGATATGCCTAAGTGTAATAGTTTTAAAATAGTTATAGTTTTCAAATTGCTAAATATATTTACTAGTAATTATGCAGAATATATGAAATATGACATAAGCCATAATTTTCCATGTGTGTTTGTGTGGAGAGAATCAAGCAGAATCTGGGATGGCCACTGGTGTGAATGATCACACTACAGTTTATTCAATATTACTGATGATGATGTCAAGGTGGTGGGGCCCCCAAATCAAATACATTTTTTAAAGTATCAAAGAGGTATCGTGACAGCACTAGTGTGAATGTGTAAATGTGTGGGGTCTACCCACATTACAATCACACTGGCTCACTAAAGTACATATGTGTGTGTATGCTTGTGTTTCTGAATGGTTTGATTTAATCTTAAATCGTGTGTTTTGGTTTTTGCACACAGATTTCAGCAGTTCCACAAATCTCACCTGCAGAAGACGTTTCAGTGTCTGTTTGAGGGAACCACTCGGCAGGGAGAAACCAGATTCCATGAGATCTACACAGACATCTACATTATAGAGGGGGGAAGAGGAGAGGTCAATGATGAGCATGAGGTCGGACAGATAGAGAGGGCATCCTGGAGAGAAGCAGCACAAGATACACCCATCAAATGCAGTGACATCTTTAAACCCTTATATGGACAACCAAAACGGTGGGTTAGATATGAACATGAGCTCACACAGATAGAGAGGGTATCCTGGAGAGAAGCAGCACAAAACACACCCGTCAAATGCAGTGACATCTTTAAACCCTTATCTGACAAAGACAAACCCATTAGAACAGCGCTGACAAAGGGAGTGGCTGGCATTGGAAAAACAGTGTCAGTGCAGAAGTTAATTCTGGATTGGGCGGAAGGAAAAGCCAATCAAGATGTCCACTTCATATTTCCTCTTCCTTTCCGGGAGCTGAACCTGATGAAGGAGAAGAAACTCAGTCTGCTGAATCTTATTCAGCACTTCTTTCCTGAAATCAAAGATCCTAGAGTCTTCACCAGTTCAGAGCACAGAGTCATGTTCATTGTTGATGGTCTGGATGAGTGTCGACTTCCTCTAGATTTCCTCTCCAACCCGAGGTGTTGTGATGTGACAGAGCCAGCCTCAGTGGACGTGCTGCTGACAAACCTCATCGAGGGAAATCTGCTTCCTTCTGCTCTCCTCTGGATCACCACCCGACCAGCAGCAGCCAATCAGATCCCTCCTGAGTGTGTGGACCAGGTGACAGAAATAAGGGGATTCAACAACCCACAGAAAGAGGAGTACTTCAGGAAGAAAATGAGTGATGAGAACCTGGCCAGCAGAACCATCACACACCTGAAGACATCCAGGAGCCTCTACATCATGTGCCACATTCCAATCTTCTGCTGGATTTCAGCCACTGTTGTAGAGAAAACATCAAAAAAATCAGACAAAGTAGAAATGCCACGGACTCTGACTCAAATGTACACACACTTCCTGGTCATTCAGACTGGCATAAAAAATGTCAAGTACACAGAGAGAAAAGAGACAGATGAAGAGGTGATTTTCAAACTGGGGAAACTGGCTTTCCAACAGCTGGAGAAGGACAATCTGATCTTCTATGAGGAAGACCTGAGAGAATGTGGCATTGATGTCACAGAAGCATCAGTGTACTCAGGAGTGTGTACTCAGATCTTCAGAGAGGAGTCTGGGCTGTACCAGGGGAAGTTGTTCAGCTTCGTGCATCTGAGCATCCAGGAGTTTCTTGCAGCTCTGTATGTGTTCCTCTGCTTCAGCAACAGACAGAGAAACATACCTGACCAACAGCAGACCTCTAAGCTCTCTGCTCTGTTCAGAGCTGCAACACTTCATGACCTACACAAGACTGCAGTGGACCTGGCCATACAGAGTAAGAATGGACACCTGGACCTTTTCCTCCGCTTCCTTCTGGGCCTCTCACTGGAGTCCAATCAGAATCTCTTAAAGCACCTACTGCCACAGAGTAGCAGCCAATCAGATAGCTCAGAGCAAACAGTGCAGTATGTCAAACAGAAGATCAGAGATAAGAAGAGCTCAGACAAAAGGATCAACCTGTTCTACGGTCTGAATGAGCTGAATCACCATGCTGTAGTGGAGCACAAAATCCTCTTAGAAACTCTGAATGTAGAGACACTCTTACCAGGACAGTGGAAGACTAAGACATTTGAGTTTAAGATGTCAAAGGCGCAGCTGGCTGAGTTTGACCTGCAGAAGTACATAAAGACACCAGAGGAAGATCAGAGTGAACTACTCAGTCCAGATGAAGTTCTTCAGAAGGTGCTGCCAGCAGTCACTTCAGCTCTGTAAGTAACACGCTGTGTTTGTCTGTATTTAAGTATAGTATAAGTATATATACTTTTTTGATCCCGTGAGGGAAATTTGGTCTCTGCATTTAACCCAATCGTGAATTAGTGAAACACAAACAGCACACAGTGAACACACAGTGAGGTGAAGCACACACTAATCCCGGCGCAGTGAGCTGCCTGCTACAATGGCGGCGCTCGGGGAGCAGTGAGGGGTTAGGTGCCTTGCTCAAGGGCACTTCAGCCGCGGCCCACTGGTCGGGGCTCGAACCGGCAACCCTCCGGTTACAAGTCCAGAGTGCCAACCAGTGGGCCACGGCACATTTGTTCAGTGTGTGTGTGTGTGTGTGTGTGACAAAAACAGAGAAGAACACACATTTTAATTTAAGAATGTATGTGTGTGTGTTATAAGGCTTTCCAACGAGACCACATACTTGTCTGTATGTTAAAGTATGAAAAATTTTAAAAAATCATGAAATTAAATCAAATTGCATCATATTGACAGTCTGTACTTCAGTGCATTCACTTGCGCACTCATTAATCTCGTTTGAATTACTCGTGAACCCGTGAACGCATAGATATAGCAAGCATATCAGATGAAAGAGGAGACACAGGGCTATCCATTGGTACCAAGTATGTTGATCCTTCTGGCTTATGAAAACAGACGAAGTGACTGCAAAATAATAACGTCATGTACAAAAACCAACGCTGCACACCCATTACTCTCGTTTGAATTACTCGCGGACCTGTGATCGGATAGATATTCCACGCATGTCAGATGAAAGATGAGACACAGAGCTATCATTTGATACATCCTTCTGGGTTATAAAACAGATGAAGTGACAGCAAAATAATAGATATGGAGCGCAGAAAGGTCATTTTTAATCACTAAATAAAAAAATGGCATTTATTTCTGTAAGGCGCACACCACATATGTCTGTACATTTCTCAGCCCCAGAGAATCCTTCCACCATGGCAATGATATTGCCAGATTCAGGACAGTCTGCCCTACACACACATGAAATGCATGTAGAGCTATGAGCTTGCTGTAGTGAGATACATGTCAAAATATAAGGACTTTTATAATACTTTTCTATATTTTAATTCTTTAAAAATCGAAGATGAAGTGTGGCGTCTGTGCCTTTTGTCTAGTATTGAGGTGTCGCCCGGTGCGTATAGTCTCCAAAAAACGTAATACTCAAGTGAAGAAAGGGGAGATCGCACACAGGGGCTGAGTAGTTCCAAAGTGTATTTTAAAAGCCAAAAAACCAATTACAGGCCACATAATGTTTTTATTTTTTAAAATCAAAATAAAATCAATGCTAGTACTATTACATGAAATGATGGCAGATCTGGATAGCCTAGACTCTGAAAAAAACAATATATAATATGCGTGACTCAGCCAACACGATCCAAATAAAACATTCACAGTCGTGAAAGCAAGGACGCATAGAAGACTGAATTTCCCCTTGGGGATCAATAAAGTATCTATCTATCTATCTAAGACGACTAGCTGAATTACTATTAAATTCGCTTAGCGCATTAGCTTGCTGCACATATTTGTTTAAAACTCTTGCATTCAAGTTAACTGATCATCTCAATACCAATGTTTCTCAAAATGGCCTGTCCCAAGGAGAACGAGTATTACCTTGACATTTAAACACACATGGAGAAACTGAACAGTCCAATCAGTAGACTATGATAAGCTAGCCAACTATATATTATATTATATTATATATATATATTATATTATATATTATATTGTAATCCTCTAGTGCTCTAAGGTAGGCTATTGTGTTGATGTGTATTTTTTAACTGGCTTTTTAACTGGCTGCAGCCTAAAATTAGAGTGTTGACTACGTAGTTTAGCATATGTGTGTTTGTGGTATATGTGTGTGTGTTTCTGTGTGTGTGTGTGCTGGACGTGACATTGGGGATGTGGCTACATCGTTGATTCTACCTTTGAGTTTGAAGTTCAAGATTGAGATGTAATTTCAATTGATTTCGATTTAAAGAATTAGAAGAATCTTGAAGTCTAAGCATACTGGGAGCCACTGCAGTGAGACTAAACCTGGAGTGATGTGATCACACCTCTGGGTCTTAGTTAAAAGCTGGCAGCTAAATTCTGAATAACCTAGAGTTGTTGAATAGACTTTGAAAATGATTCGTGATATTTAAACACTTTGTGGTACTGGAGACTTAAGCAGAGCTACATTCATGATCTTTCATAGCAACAGAGAAGGAGATCACACCATGAGAGCTGTAGCTTAAAACAACAAACTGTATCTTTAAACTGAAAGCAATCTCATGTAACACTATGTCAATGTTTGGACACGTCTACTAAATTGTTGGTTCATTTTTACATAGTAGACCACAACTGAAGGGTCAAAACTACGAAATATCTCACATGGGATTTTATAGTTAGCACAAAAAGTGTAAACAAAGCAAAATGTTTTGCCACCTTTTGCTATGATAGCAGCTTTTCACACTCTTGGTATTTTCTTGTCCCAACTTCAGTTAGATACCTGGAATGTGTGTTCTCTCATATTTTTGATCACCAGTTTTATGAAATGTGAATTCTGTGAATTCTATCTGCAATATGAAAATGTAAGAAAAAAAATCATAACTGACTCGGCGTGCCTAAACCTTTCACTGTCCGGGTATATTTGTACTGTATTTTGTACCAGTGTACATTGCAAAACTACAAACAACAGTAAAGTAAACCAATGTAACATGGAGTTGGAATAACGATGCCTTATATTTGTCCTCTCATTGTAGACTGAAACAGTGTGGTCTCAGTGGAGATTCCTGTAAGGAAATATCATCAGCTCTCCAGTCAGAAAACTCACTGCTGAGAGAGTTGGACCTGAGATCTAATCTACTAAAGGATTCTGGAGTGGAGCTGCTGTCTGCTGGACTGAAGCACACTAACTGCAGACTGGAGAAATTGAGGTTAGTCATGTGAAATCAGTTGCTCTGTGATATGGTCAACTTAAGCCCTCCTTATATTTACACTGACAGGCTTTGGAAAGATTTGCAAAGATTTGGAAAAGATTTTTGAAAGACTACAGTCTCAGACCCTCTCACATCTAAAAACAAGTAGTAGAGCTTTAAGTCGCAGACTATGATTTTGCAATGACTAGGGATCTTGCAGGGTCACTATTTACAAGACTGCAACTAGATTCCTTTAAATTATTACCCATTGTGCAATAGATAAGCTGGAACTGAAATGATAGCCTACTAAACTCAGTCATATTTTCGTGTTTCTGCAGCATTAATTCATGTGTGACATCCCTAACCGATATAGAGTTGTTCTGTCACGTGGAAGAGCTGACTAAATATGTATAAGAAATTACAAATATTATAAGAATAACAAATAATCATATAGGCTACATCTGTCGCCTACTTTGCCCCTTCCTGTTTGGTGTTGAAGAGAGGTCACTATTGGTTTTCATATTGTTCACGTCACTATTTGCATAAACCACGACTCAAAAGACATGTTTGATATTGTCGTAACGGCAAAACTAGAAAAAGACTGACTCCGACTGACTTAAAACCGCTAAGATTGGCACCTTACACTTAACGATCTAGTTGACGGGAGCGTGCCGCGATTGCAGTACAACTCCCATGATTTCTGTCCGACTTTGGAAATTTAGTAGCCGACTGTGAAAACAGACCAAAATTGTACAATGTAAGGCCGCTATAAGACATGAGGAACATCATCCAGATTGTAAAAGCGATTGTTCTGGTGATGACCAATTTTGTCATCTGAATTTGATATTTAATCTCACATCCAGTGATGTGTGTGTGCTGTATATTTGAAATGCAATGCATCAGACTGGAGACACTGAGGTTAGTCGTGACTATTTCTATTGTTAATGATGTTCAAGTCAAGTCAAATTTATCATTCCACTAAGGGAAACTGGGTTGCAGGCAGGCGTTAAAAACACATACAAGACAAATATTGACGTTTTCATGTGATGTTGTGTGTATGCTGAGAAGAGACCATCAATGCACATCCATGCGCAGGACAGCACTGGAGTGCATGTGTGAAGCCTGTGTGCCGAGTGACTTATCACAGAATGTGTGTGATGGTATCAGTCATGGGTGTCAGTGCTGAATTCTGACCAACCTGAAGTTGTTGAATAGACTTTGAATACGAGGGGGTGATATAAACGCTTAGTGGCTCTGGAGACTTTAGCAGAGCTACATTCATGAGCTTTCATAACAACAAAGAAGAGACACGCCTACTCAATTGTGGCTTCGTCTTTACATACAGTAGTAGAACAAAACTGAAGGATCAAAACTATGAAACGTCACACACAAGATTATGTACTAAGCACAAAAAGCTGCCACTTTTTTGCTGTGATGGCAGCTTTTCACACTCTTGGCATTCTCTTGTCCACCTTCAGGTAGACACTTGGAATGTGCTCATCGTTTTGACTAGGGCTATCAAACAATTAAATTTGATTTTGATCGTGATTAATCGCTGAATTTCTATAGTTAATCACGATTAATCACATATTTTATCACATGATTAAAATTCTATGATTTTGCATTTCTGAACTTTCCAGAAGTCCATATTAACAATATAAAGCCAATATTACCAGTGTATCTTGATTGGGATTCAAATGAAAGCAAAGCAAGTTACTTTATTAACTTAACTTTAAGACGTAGGTCTATTTGATTATTCCAAAAGATGTGCACCAGACCTGAGGCAACACAATGTATTCTTCAGAAATATAGCCGATATAAACTGAAAATAAATGCTACAGCAGACGTGCATGCACAAAATGTACACACATAATAAAGGGCATAATAATCAGAAAATACTCCATATAGCCTATATTCATTGTCTTTGAGTTCAGTTGAAAATAAGGAACTTTTCATATTGAGAAATATGCAGTGTGCAAAATGTAGCCTAGGCTTAGAGCACATTTAAATAAAGTGCATAACAAACAGAAATAGCCTAGTCATAGGCCCATCTCTATGTTCAGTTCATGTGTAACAGAGTGAGAGTAAACAATGTTTAGATTAAAGCTTAAACTTGAAGTGCTTCGGTGACATTTTAATTCCATGTCGACTAAGCCGACACCAGCGCCAACATGAGTGCACTGCTATTTCATATGGTGCACTGTCACTTGCCACATGCATCAGCGCTGAAGTTTTAACAGGCAAACACTGGATGAACAATAGATTTTAGTGGCGCGGCACCAACCAAATAGAACTGAATTGTGATTTACACACCATCAAAGTGCGATGCTGGTGTGCGGAGTTGTATTGAGAAAAATTGAATCTAATGGAATGTTGAAAGCAAATTGCATCACACTCATGTCGGCATCGGTGTCCACAGCACTTAAAAGCATCATTCAGCTGACCGGACGTTCAGAACTGCGTTGGTGTTTATTATCTCCATGACTACAGGAGGAGGACTAGGCAGAAGCCTACTAGGAAGCAATGTTCTTAGAATCTTTGCTAGGAAGTGTCTGTGTTTGAGGTCAAGAAACGGTGCATCAAAGGGTCAAAATAGTAGCAGCCAAAGAGGATTGTTGATAGGCCTAACAGAACAAGCGACGGTGTAAATTAAAAAATATTTTGGCGGCACGCGATAAATAGCCTACTACCCTTAATCGCCAGATCGCAAGCCCAAACAAGTGTGCCTGTTGTTTTGTTTCCGATCTAGCTAGATCTGGTGTTGTAGTTTTTCTAATGTTAGTAGTTGTTGCAACAGCATGTGAACAACTACAAAGTTTGATAGGCCAAAATGAACATTAATCCTGATAAAAAAATTGACGTTAAAATGGGTTTGCGTTAACGCCGTTAATAACACATTTAACTGACAGCACTAGTTTTGACCTTCAGTTTTATTCTATGGAAATTGTTTAAACAAACTCACTGCAAGCAAAACTACAAACTGCATCCATAAAGTGAAATGTAAAGTGAACTTATGTAACATGGAGTTGGAACAACAAGGCTATATTTGTCCTCTCATTGTAGACTGGAGGACTGTGGTCTCAGTGGAGATTCCTGTAAGGAAATATCATCAGTTCTCCAGTCAGAAAACTCACTGCTGAGAGACTTGGACCTGAGCGATAATCCCCTAGAGGATTCTGGAGTGGAGCTGCTGTCTGCTGGACTGAAGCACACTAACTGCAGACTGGACACACTGAGGTTAGTCATGTGAAATCTGTTGGTCTGTGAACTAAAGCCCTGACAGACTTTGGAAAGATTTGCAAAGATTTGGAAGAGATTTTTTAAAAGACTAAAGTAGGGGGAACATCATCCAGGTTGTAAAAGCTACTGTTCTGGTGATGACCAATTTTGTCATCTGGGGCCGTATTCACAAAGCCTTTTATCTTACTACTAGGAGTATTCCTAAATTGCAAAAGATTTTAGCTAGGAGTTTTCCCTTAAAAGAAAAAATGACAACTCCTAAACTAAGAGTGAGTCTTCGTTGCTATGGATGACGTCATTACTCATGCACAAGCTTGACTGAAGTGACCACCTTGATTGGCAGATGATTGTAATGTGGGAAGGATTCCAAACACCTCCCTTACGATGATGAGTGACAGGTGACAGGTCTGAGAATGCGTGCGCTACACAAGTAGTGCGAAGGAAGGAAGATGATGAATAACTGAATAAAAAAGCCTAGTGTAAATGAATAAAGAGTAAGGCAAAACAAATAGCCTAGTAGCCTAATGAAACATACGGATTGATGCAGTATCTTTGCAACATTATTAAATTAATCTGTCACCATATGCCTACATTTGCAAAGAGGAGAACATTTTAATTTGATTCACAATGAAACGTTACATTTAATTTACATGTTAACAATGAGTAGTTTTGGTTGTTGTTGGTGGCGTTATTGCATCCCTTTTATGCCTACAACGCAAAATTGTTCCCTCACAATTGGAAGCTCCTGTAGCCGCATATGCAAGCCGAGAGGACTCCTAACTCACTAAGACCTATTCACAAACCGCTTTTTGTGGCATTTCACGTTGCAATGTTTTGAAATGCTTACGCGGCTACAGGAGATTCCAATCGTGAGGGAACAATTTTACAATGTAGGCATAACTAAGGCAAAAGGGCAATAAAGCCACCAACAACAACCAAAACTCATTGTCAACATGTAAATTAAAGGTATTGTTTCAAATTAAAATGTTGTCCTCATTTTCTTAGTTTAGGAGTTGTCATTTTTCCTTACTAAGAGTACAGTAGGTCTGAAAGGCTTTGTGATTAACTTAAGAGACGACTCCTAGCTAAAATCTTTTAGTGTGATTTAGGAGTACTCCTAGTGGTAAGATAAAATGGTCTGTGAATATGGCCCTGGTCCAAATACCGTAAAACTTCAAATAATCGCCGAGTCCCTACGAGACGCATGTCTCTTTTAAACGCCTGGCGTGGCTACAGGTTAGGGTTAAAGGCCGGTCTCCAGTAGAGGCCTGGTCTGTTTTTTAGTTTCGGGTTGTATTTGATCTTCTAAAACCTGTCAGATGGTCTGTTTAAAGATTCGCAATGACACAAAACCGTTACAGAAAGGAGGTTACAGCAGTGTGAACTAGATGTACCGCAGAGCGGTACAAAATATGACCGCCGCCCAGTCCAGCACATTTTTCCACAAAAATAAATCACGCTGAAAGGCCTATATAATTCTAACTGTCTCACTAAATTGCATTATCCACACTCAATTCTCACTGATATCTGCTAGACAACAAGTACCAAAACATGATTAGTTCATAGATTTCACATGTAAAATTCACTTTATACAACCCCACCTCCATCTTGCCTGTTCATAATTCTGAGAAATTCTTGAATTGTGTGCATGTGTGCATGTACATGTTTATGTTGTGTGTGTGTGTGTGTGTGTGTGTGTGTGTGTGTGTGTGTGTGTGTGTGTGTGTGTGTGTGTGTGTGTGCTTGTGTGTGTGCCTGCGTATGTGCCTGTGCATGCAAGCGTACATGTCTACTGTGTGACTATGTGTCATACGCATGATTACTGTGAATGTGTGTGTGTGTATCTGTTTGTGCACATGTGTGCACATGAAATGGGTTAACATGACCCCTGGAGGCAAACATACGGAAAAAAATGGTCCTCCTAGTCCCTACAGTTCTCAAGATATTTACAGAGAACTGTGTCTGCCCTACCCTCCTTTCGGGGGGGCCAGTCCAGCGGGGGGGCTACAGATCAAAACGAAAAACGATGGTTCCATGCTATCCATGTGGGGTTACAAGCCCACCAAGTTTCGTGTACCCCGGTCTTTCAGTGTCCCGGGAATCCTTGTTGGTGTACGTCACTAAATGTACACATACATTATTTTATTGTAAGGCCCCCCATGAACGAAAGTAAACAAAACGTGGCATGCATTTCGTGCAGTTTTGACTATGTTAGGTCACAGATACCTGCGATTACAAAACCTAATTTTTACTTTTTTGTGTTTAACTAGGTGGCGCTATACATGAAATGAGTGGTTATGGAATGGGTTGACATGGCCCCTTGAGATCAACATACAAAAAAAAATGGTCCTCCTAAACCCTACGGTTCTCGAGATATTCACAGAAAACTGTGTCTGCCCTACCCTCCTTTCGGGGGGGCCAGTCCAGCGGGGGGGCTACAGATCAAAACGAAAAACGATGGTTCCATGCTATCCATGTGGGGTTACAAGCCCACCAAGTTTCGTGTACCCCGGTCTTTCAGTGTCCCGGGAATCATTGACAGAAATTTGGGCATGCGAAAAAGAAAAAAAAAAAAAAATTCTGACTAAACCTATATGACCGCCGCTTCGCTGCGCGGCGGTCATAATTAGATGTTGCACGTCGTTGCAAGCCGTCGCAAAACATTCACCATGTCTGGTCACAGTAGGTTTTAGAATGTTGCATCAAATTGCTGCTCATCTCGTCGCGAATCTTGGGTGTGATTTGGGCTTAAGTATGGCGCAGACTGCGCACGTTATGATTAGATGGCATTAAAAGACTGCGGTGGGGAAAATCTAGAGTTCCAAATTGTATAACTTTTTTTCCAATATGAACTATGCCTATATGTCCGACTTCGTCATCGTTCAATGCATCCCTTGTGTTTAAAATTTGCGTATAGGCCGATGGTAAGCTTGTTTTTATGCTGGCAACAAAACCAGAACAGTTCGCGAACGTTATTCTTTATTCTAAATGCCATGGCGATAAAGAGAAAGAAGTCAGAAAAGGAATTTACCTTAGACTAGGCTATATCAGAGGCCGTCTACGGACATTCTCTGGCTATATACTGAAATAGGTTAATGATGTAAAGTCAAGTGCGCTTCTATGGGACTGGTGTGTGCGCGCACAGTTTTTATTGATGAGTCGGAGTGGCAAGTGCTGCGCATAGTTGCAGTGGAATGTGGCTGCCCAGGGCATTATAAAACTTCTCACTCTTAGACCTACTCATACACGGCGCTGAAATGGCGTATTTAGCTGTCTAAATTCGAATCATATGCTGGGGGAGAAATCATCGGACGTCCATAATTATTTTGTTATTCAGCACCCCTGGTCAAAAATATGTTCCCGTGCGCCTGGAAGTAGGCTAAGATTTGAATGTAGACTGCTGTCAAATTTGGCAAATACAAAACGGGAGAAACAATATGGTTCATGCTCTCTCATGCTGTTTTATTCGTGCCGAAAAGGAGGGAGAATGCAACATTAAGCACGTTCCACTTTTGCATAGCCTAAATAATTCCTGAACGGTTTTGGTCAGGGCTTATAATGCAACTGTATTTGACAAAGGACCGATATAGGCAGTGGTGGAGGAAGTACTGAATCTCAGTACTTAAGTAAAAGTACAAATACACAGAGAAATATTTACTTTAGTAAAAGTAAAAGTACCACAATGACAACCCTACTTAAGTAAAAGTAAAAAGTACCTGCTTTTAAATGTACTTTAAGTATTAAAAGTAAAAGTATTTGCATAATGATTTATTCTCTTAATATCTATATTCTAAAAGAAAAAATAGTATGGGCTGTGGCATTTTAATTAACACATTCGTGCTGGATGCTGCATGACGCAACATTGACCCTCCTGCTGGATGCTGCGTAGCGCAACATTGACCCTCCCGCTGGATGCTGCGTAGCGCAGCATGCTTTTTATTTCATGTTTCTAGGTGCTACAGAGGCTTAGATATTACATTTTGGTAGACGTTGACAATTTTTAGTATGCTTTCAGAAAACCCTCAGGAAATAAGGTCATTTAGTCTAGAATGCCATAGGATTCTATAGGCGTTTTTAGCAGGCATTTCAGGAGTAAATGGGTTAAGCTAGTTTTAGGTTAGGCTATATTCGACTAGATAGTTTTAAGCTAATGCAATTGTGCTTACCATCTGTGGCCCAGTTTACATTCTGACCTACAATTCTAGAGACTGTAATTCTGGTTATCTACTAGGGTGATCTGCTGAGTATATCATTCAGCAAAACACGAGAGCCTGAAGTTTAACGGGGTAGACCAGGAAACGTTGGGTGGATCGTAATGCCCCCCCCCCAATTGTAGGCTATGCCTCTTTATTTGATCACACACAATTAAGAAATATTTCCTAATCTGGAAAATGCTACGTTTTTTTTCGGCCAGCGGTTCTATAATAGTCTACCATTCATTTTTGCCGCAAATGATCAGACGTGTGACAGAAGCATGGGCATAGCCTGTAACTTCGCTGATCCGCGGATAGCAATCTCATCGGAGAGGAGGCCCTAACGCTGCAGATAACAGACAGAGAAAGGCACAGAACACAGTTGCATGTCCAGTGTAGCCATGGGTCTGGTGAATATAGCCTATTGAATGCAGATGGCTACAAGCTCACGCTTTGCCTGGTCTAGACTAGAAGCTTATGTTTCAAAGATTTAGAAGCTGGGCACGTAGCGCTCCAGAATCTGTGGTAGCAACCCCGCCCCCTGGTAAAACAAACGTGTTTGTCAGAGAGAGAAGAAATCTGATCATAAAATGTATCGTAAAAAGGAACGATGGTGTTGTAGAAATGTAGCGGAGTAAAAGTACAGATAATTGCTGTAAAATGTAACGAAGTAAAAGTCAAAAGTATGCACTATAAATTCTACTTAAGTAAAGTACAAATACGTGGAATATTTACTTAAGTACAGTAACGAAGTATTTGTACTTCGTTACATTCCACCACTGGATATAGGCTATTTGCTAGTGACAAAATATGAGCTTTCAGTGTCATACGATCTCTTTGTAAATTACGTTTAATTAATACGTGTTTCGTCTGTTCTTGCTATCCCCGCTATTTTGTATCTCACTCAATGAACAACATCTCAACACTAAATGAATGATGATCCAAAATTGTCATCAGATAGCCTAGTCATATAGGTAGACATTCAGTGTGTTTGAAATAATTAATTTGATATTATACAACAATTGGGGTCTATGGAACTATTTATTTGTTTCTGATTGGCCGAGAGACGTTCCATGAGTTGGAATATCCCTGGACATTTCAACTCAGACTTTGCACAGCTAATAATTAATCACTCCGCGATACAATGCGAAGATTTGACACAATGTTCTCATCCCAGCTCTCCACTATTTTAAGCAATGGGTTACTCCTTAGCAAACCATAACAAAACAGTGCTTCATCACATCTGTGGATTAAGCCACACAGTCAACTTAATGTAAGTAAGATAAACGAGGATGCTAATTGTTCTTAGCATTGCCAGCATTGTGTATATGATTGTCACTTGGAGGAGATTTGTAGATAACTAACGTTAGCCAGGGTTGCCAACTCTCACGCATCTGGCGTGACACTCACGCTTTCAGCACCAATCTCACGCTCTCACGCACACTCAAGAAATGTCACGCCAAATCCATTCTTTTTTTTTTGCAATCCGTTCATTTTTTGTTGATGACTAGACTAGACCACAGCATTGTTTCTAAATGACAGGATACGAGTTTAAGGCATACATATGTCTAGACCAACAGCAGGTAGGTCTAATATCCGCCCACATTCTCAGCGCAGTTTTCTCTGATTGTTGATTCGCTGACTAGGCTATTTTAATCCGGTCCGCGACACCTTCCCAGAACACGCTGATATTTAGACATGAGGCAGACCGACATAAAGTGTGGCCGCCCATTCTTCTCTAGGAACTACTCGCGAAGTAGCCTACCCTCACAGACATCACATGAAATAACCTTTTCTCATCTTTTATAAGGTGCTATACCCGCTATTTGCTGCGATAAACGGTTCGCGAGAAATTTAACTTTTAAGAAATAATCATATTAGGCTACTAGGCCTATAGCTCTGCGCTCATTTCAATAGGAGGAATATCTTACAAACTTTTCGTTCCACACATGACAAACCGTAAACCAGAATAAGCAGCAGACCTTACCGAACACAAAGGTGTAATGCAATCCTGTACAATAAGCCGTTCCAGAGTAGGCTAATCCGGTTTTGAAATGGTAGCAAATTTCTATATGGTCTCCAATTTTGGGCTTTAAGTGTCTTAAAACTGAGCTGTGCTTAAATACCTACATATGTGTAAATATTAAAATCAGAGGATATACAGCTCATGGCTACTGTAAGAGTTTGTCGATGTAGCCATAATGATTTGTTTTCACAAAATGCTAAGCATGCATGTTTTTAAGTGTCTTAAAAAAGTGTGCTTATATTGGTCAATGCATAATTTCACAGGCCAAATAGAAAATAAATGTTAAATGTTAAATATAGCCTAGACATAATATTAAAATCAGATGATGTAGGATAGTATAGAGTTAGATAAAGTTGGATGGCTCCAGAACTCACACCAGTGGATTGGGTCTTAAAGGAGCCACACCACTTTTATGACACTATAGCTGTTCTGTTGACCTTTAGATTTGTTGCTACTGGGCATGAAGGGCAGGCCAATTATGAGTTCTGTCCAACATTGATGGTAGGTTTAGGAAAAAAGTCAGCACATTTTAATCATATTGCAATAATACCAATAACCGTGATCATTTTGGTCATGATTTTTCATCAAATGATCATACTGTATCTCTAGTGGCTGGTAGACTTTGGAATCCACCAGCCACAATGGTATGTAGAAAAAAATATTCCATCCCTGATACATATGTACACTCATACACACATTCATAAGTCTCAATCTGTCCATTTCTTTCCACAAAACTCGCCAGAAGTCATAATTTAAGGGGTTATTTTTCATTTCTTTCTACTGAGCTACTACCTTTTTCAGGTGGGCCCTTTTCATGTCTGTGCCCAGGTGCCCAGTGGCTCATAATCCTTCCATGCCACGGGGTTAAAACACTGGTCTTGTTTTCAAGTGCAATCAATAATTTAATTGTACATTTTGAAGAAACTTTTTCATTCTATTAGGTTTTTAAAAAAAAACATAAATCATGGATTATACTGTACATAGCAAAAAAATCAGGGGACAGACATTTTTAAAATTAGGTTTAGGGAAAAATTTAACGCACACACACTATGACTTCACAAAATCTCACTCCAGCCAAACACCCAAAGTTGGCAACCCTGCGTTAGCATAGTTAGCTAACCGCTGCTAACATGCTAGAATCGTCACGTCAGGCTGTGCACAGTAGTGTAACATTTATTCACCATAAATTAATAAAGTTCAGTGGTTCTACAATGTAGGTTATGTTTCCGTTTTTTTTTTGCAGTACCATGTCCATTACATGACATGGCCCAGTGTCCTTGTAACATGCATGCAGCAAAGCTAGATATGAATGTGATTTCAGCCCGACTTTCAACATTTCTTTCAAGAAGACACGTAAACCACAAAGACCCGTAACGAGGGATCTGGAATGTTGGTTACCTAGCAACCAAGACGCTGTCTATTGAAAAGGGAACTATTTTTGATGCGTAAGAACGATATCGAAATTAACATGTTTAAACAATAATGGGGTGTTTTCAGATTATTTAGTTTGTGGTAAAATTGTTGTATAAAAGCAATATAGCACTCGTGATCGTGGGATTGGTCATGGATATTCCCACGGCTGTTGTTGCCTGCGCCACTCGGCCTCCGGCCTCGTGGCTACGGCCGAACAACACCCGTGGGAATATCCATGACCAACCCCACTCTCACTCGTGCTATATTGCTTAAATATTTTCCATCTTTGCAGAGGAAAAGTTTTCTGTAAAGGGAATTAAAGGCCTGTCTCATATAGACGCCTGTCTCTAATACTAGCCGGTGCAGTTTGGTGATTTTGGAAAATAAAAGCCCGGGCTATTATTTGGAGTTTTTAGATTATTTCGGTAGATTATTTGTCAGATAAACCAGTAAAACAGTATCATGGGATGGAATATATAACATTCTTAATCAACTTCTGCCATAGCTTGTATTTTTGAAACTGCACACTGCAAGCACTTGTGCATTACGCTTTGTCTGCATAGTATCTCTCTAGCCTGTTAATCTGGAATCACAGTAAATATAATCTCTGTTCCAATAACACTGTGCACCATACCACACATTGCTACTTAGCTACTCTGCCCCCTGGTGTTGGAGCCTCCTTCAAAAAGAAACCAAACTCTGTTTTATTCCACTTGGATATTTTAAACATTTACTTAAGACATATTACTGCACCTGTTTCCAATAAACCACTCCCCTTTTTTGTTTTTGTCTATATATGTATTTCTCTGTTGTTCAATGTATTTATTTTGTTATTTAACCAATTGTTTGTTGTGTCTGGACCTGTCATTGTTGTATTCTGTTGTCCTGTCTTGTCATTGTTGTACACCTTTCTGTTGTGTACACCTTTCTGTTGTTGTTCTTAGTGGGGTTGGTAATAAAGGCTGGTTAAATGAAGGATAAATAAACAAAACATGTGGTATCTTAGAAGCTATCTTGCCTTGCTCATGTAGGCTACACTATACACTATGTGCAGAAGTAAAATGTCTTGGAATTGGTGAGTAGTCAAAAGTCATATTTGTTTCTCCTGAATTTTCTGAATGAAGTTACCAGTATTGTAGGTGCTAGGCTAGCATGGAACTTGTCATTTCCCAGTAAAATAAAGTGTCCCACTCCAACCCTGGTGAACGCAATGTAACCCATGTATGATCGATCAGGGTTCCCGCGGATCCTTAAAAAGTCTTAAAAAGTCTTAAATACAACTTTCGGTTTTTAAGGCCTAAAAAAGTCTTAAATTGTCGGGGATGTCTTGAATTTTCGAAAGGGAGGTATTAAATTTGCGTATGGGACCGCCAGCGAGTGAGCGAGCGCAAGAGAGCGAGTGAAATGTCTCCATCCATCCGAACGCAATTGTATACGTGACTATATAAGGCTACGGGAGGAAGTGTAGTGGTTGCAGAGTGAAGATGATTTTCACAGGTGTGGTTAAAGGTGTGAAAACGGTAATAATATGTACAAATATGCCTGACGTTTTCGTGGTGTAGCCGAGGCCTGAGAGATACGCAGGTAGCCTACGTGAGCGGGAGAAAGTTGATAAGCCAGTTAGCGATAGGGTGGCCATACGTTCGAATTTAGGCCGGACATATGGATTTTAAAAGCCCTGTCCAGCGTCCGGCGCAGCCTCAACCCGGACCCTCATTTGTCCTCCTTTTTGGAGTTGCGCTGGGCATCTAGAATCTTTGCTCGGATGCAGCATGGTTTCACAAACTATGGACGCGAAGACTGCTGGTCAAATTATGCGCAGTGCTTCTGTCACTCGTCTGATAATTTGCTGCCCAATTTATGAAGGAACCACGGACTGACTTGCATTTTCGCAATCAGAAGGAAATACCGTACATGTTAAGTTGATCTGTTTGCATCTTTCCAGTGTGTGTTGCTGGCCTAGCCTAGGGAAGAAAATATCTGTCTAAGTTATAATACCTGTAATATCTGTCAGCAGCTTGCTTGCCAGCCTTTCCCAGTAGGCCTACTTCGCAAAAGTTGTGAAACATAACCGCATATTTTTTTTGATTGTCGGCGACTGCTACATAAAAAAAAAAAAAAAACGTGCGTTCATAATACGTGCGTGCTTGAGATGAAACCAGCAGTTTTCAGCAGGATTCAGCAGGAAACCAGCAGTTTTCAGCAGGACCTCTCTCTTAATTAATTTAAAACAAAACAATGGTTTTTCAATGTTTCAGTCAAGCTTTGGTTTGTTTAGATACAACTGGTATGCAAAATGTAAAGTAGTGGATTAACTGTAATTTGCTGTGCTGTATATGGGACATATGATGCATATGGGAATAGATGCACATAGTAAAGTATATAAAGTAGGCCTATTCAAATATTTAAATAGCTTAGTCTAACTTTGAAAAAAAAATATTGAAGGGAATCCAGTCCAGTGCACATGTCTTTGGCAAGTAATATAGGCTACTACAGACACAGGTGAAGAACAGTCAGTCTCAGCAGTAAGCACAACCAGATATGTACAGCCAGCTTCACAAGCAAGCAGCCCAGACCCTAAAATTGGGCATTCATAGCTGTGAAGGTAATTTACAGAATTATTTTTCTTTCGCCAAAATATATTTCGTAACTTCTGTAGACATCCAAAATTGGGTGGGGGTTAAAATTAGTACAAAAAAAACAGTTGCATAAAACAATTTTAAGTTGTCGTATGTATCTTTATGCCGTGGTATAGTCTTAATTTTTCCATTAAGATGTCTTGAAAAGGTCTTAAAAGTCTTTAAATTTGCACTTGGAAAATGTGCAGATACCCTGATGATGTGTGTGAGTGTGTTTGTAGAAGCTTGGGGATTAATATTCAGATGTTTAACTCTCTTTCAGGCTGTATAACTGTAATCTGACCGATAAGAGCTGTTCCTATCTGGCCTCTGCACTGAAGACATCACACTCGTCAAATCTCAGATTGCTGGACCTGAGTAACAATAAGCTGCTGGACTCAGGAGTGCAACTTTTATGTTCTGCTCTTACTCACCAAAACTGCTAACTGGAGGAACTATGGTAAGCATCATTTCATGTAGTGAGTTTGTGTTGGGAGGATGTGTGTGTGCGTGTGTGTGTGTGTGTGTGTGTGTGTGTATTGGAGAGTGAATGTGTGGGGTGGTGGTAGGGTTAAAGACAGCAGGTAGAGTATGGATGCCTCTGTGTGTGTGTATGTGTGTGTGTGTGTGTGTTTGAGGAGGGGTGGGTAATTTGTTTGTGTGTGTGTGTGTACTGTATGAAAGTGAGTGGTGAGAGTGTGTGTTTGTGTTCGAGAGGGGTAAGGAAGGAGAATGTGTGCAATGTGTGTGAAAGAAAGTGTTAGAATGCGAGTTTGTGTGCGGAAGTGTGTGTGTCTCTGTGTTTTTAAGAGAGAGTGGTGTGTGCATGTGTGTGTGTGTGTGTGTGTGTGTGTGGGAGAGAGAGAGTAGAGGATTGGTGATTAAAAGTACTCTAAGTGATGCTACGCGTTTTTAGGCTAAACGATTTTATGTCACTTACTGCAAACATCACCTAACCAACCGCTAGCTGTCTGTGTGTCCTGAATACACTGTAAAAAAACACAATCTCTGTGGACAGCCCAGGCTCCAAAAATGCCAACAAACCAACCTGGGCAATCCTAGCCCATAAAAACATAACAAACTGTTCCAGCAAATCACAGACGAGATGCGCGTTTAGGAGAGTTTCAATTGCACGGGAGGGAGCAGCACGGGAGGGAGGGGGAGGAAGTAGCGAGCTAGCTCTGTTTTGTTTGAAAGTGACGTTACCCAGCATCGCTTAGAGCATCTTTGATATTCAGGTGTTTAACTCTGTTTCAGGCTGGTTGAGTGTAATCTGACCGATAAGAGCTGTCCCTATCTGGCCTCTGCACTGAAGACATCACGGTCATCAAATCTCAGAGTGCTGCACCTGGGTGACAATAAGCTGCTGGACTCAGGAGTGCAACTTTTAAGTTCTGCTCTTTGTCATCCAAACTGCAAACTGGAGGAACTACGGTAAGCATCACTTCATGTAGTGACTTTGTGTGAGAGGAGTGTGAGTGTATTTTTGTGTGTGAGGGAGGGTGTGTGTTTGTGTTGGGGAGTGGGAGGAGAGTATGTCTGTGTGTGAGAGAGATGGTTTGTGTGTGTGTGTGTGTGTGTGTGTGTATGTGTGTGTGTTTGTGAGAATGAGCATGAGTTGGAAGAGAGAGAGAGATGCAAGAGAGAGAGAGATGGAGAGAGTGTGAGTGAGTGTGTGTGTGTGTGTGTGTATGTGAGTAGAGGATTGGTGATTAATATTCAGATGTTTAACTCTGTTTCAGGCTGTATAGCTGTGATCTGACCGATAAGAGCTGTTCCTATCTGGCCTCTGCTCTTAAGTCTTCCTCCTCAAATCTCACACATCTGAACCTGATTAACAATCCCCAGATTAGTGCATCAGGTGTAGAGCCGCTCTGTGCTCTAGTGAAGGACCCACACTGTAAACTGGAGAAACTAGAGTGAGTAAATATCTACACATATCACTCAGGTCTGTAGAACATGAGACCCAACATGCCTGTCTTTCATTTTCTGTCCTCTCTCTCTTCTGTCTGTTTCCTCTGTGTTCCTCTGCTTTTGTAGCCTGACATAGATTCTATTTAGAATTTGAACCGAAGCATTGGGATGTGATTATGGGACGTGTTTCAACCGATACAGGGGAAAAATGCCTCTGCACACAATTGGATAGAACTAACCAATCAGAGCGATGAAATAGTTTACCTGTGAATCCTGCAGAGAACATCCTTCTCAACAAATTTCTGTTTTCTGTTAGTTTTTTAAAGTTATTGCACAGACACTATAGTATTGTAGGGGAGAGCCGGGACAATTGAAACACAGGACGAATGAAACATTCCAGTTTTCTCCGAGTGTAATGATGATAGACAGACGTCCTTCGGTCAAAACATAAAGCATGTTAACCTCCTTCCTGTTATGTCATTATATCACGAGTTACAGGCGATAAACGAGTTTTGATGGGCAAAAGTAAACTTCATTAGCGGTTAAATTTTTTCGATTTTTAATGAGTGTTTTTCATCCACAATCCCAGACTTTCATATTGCATGTTTGTTTACATGGAAAGCAAAACAAGCTATAGTGACATATGTCTGTGTCGGGACGATTGAAACAAGTGTTCACATTTTGTGGCTGGGGCTGGTTTTCCAGGCTTTTACACGTCCATCCATCTGTCATCTCCCCCTTCTCTCTCTCCCTTCTTGCTATTGACCTTAGTGTGTCTCAGGCTCTCATGCCCAAGGTCACAGGTTCAAGGCCAGTGAGGGACTGTTGAACACAAGTCAGGTCACAAACACCATGAAGAGAATGTGCAGCCATCCCTATTGGTGGAGTCTGACGCCACTCTCTGTGCTTGTGATTGGACCAGTGGTGTTGGACTTCCTGTTTCTGCTGCAGTGTGTCAAATGTGTGAATGTGTTTGTTATGGCTGCTGTTAGTGATGTCACAATAGAGCCCTCTGTCTCTCATGCAGTCTGGCTCACTGGGAGACGGTTGTCATGGACACTGATTGATGATCCTCTTCTCTCCTTTATCCTGCAGGTGGAGTGATCAATGGGATCATTGGAGAAGAACTTTGTAGAGTGTATAAATTATGGTTGTGCCCTGAGGTGGACACACACACAAGCCAAATACATACACACACACACACACACACACACACACACACACACACACACACACATACATACCAGCAGCACACACACACACAGACCAGCAGCACACACATACACACACACAAGCTAGCAGCATTGGGGAGTGTCTGGATATGGTCTGAGGTCTTCCTGAGTGGAACTCAGCAGTGAGATGAATGGAGAAGAGGAGGGCCAGTCACTCTCCAACATGTGCACAGATGGACAAATGGACTGTGGTGGACATTGTGTGAATGTCAGGATCTGTTGTATCTATGTGATATTGTTTTGTCATGTATGAAACCATGTGGACTGGGGTGGACACTGTATTAACATCTATCACCATCTGTTGTAAAATATGTCTTCAGTCAGTTTTTTTTTTTACAATGTAATGATATATCTCTGAACTTCTTTGAGCATGTAGCTTCTATTGCAAAATCATGTCGGTTTATGCTTTACAACATTAGGAAGATCAGACCTTATCTGACACAAGATTCCACACAACTTCTTGTTCAGACCATGGTCATCTCTAAGCTGGACTATTGTAATTCACTATTAGCTGGCTTACCCGCTTGTGTAATACGATCAATACAGCTGATTCAGAATGCTGGAGCACGCCAGGTCCTCAATCAGCCAAAGAGGACACATGTAACTCCTCTCCTAGTTACTCTCCATTGGCTCCCTATAGTAGCCTGAATTCAATTTAAATCTCTCACTTTGGCCTATAGGACACTGACTGGATCTGCTCCTAGTTATTTTAATTCAATAATCAAGCCTTACATCCCCAACCGCCCACTGCGGTCTTCTGATGAGCGTCTGTTATGTCGACCAGTCATAAAAACTAGGTCTAATTCCAGACTCTATTCCTCAGTGGTTCCATGTTGGTGGAATGAGTTGCCCAGTGCTCTCCGTTCCTGAGGTAGTTTTGGGTCGTTTAAGAGGGGTCTAAAGACATTCCTATGCAACATGTACTTAGTTGTTTAAGCGCTTATGTGTTATGGTTTGTATGATATTGTTTTATTTACATTACGCTGTTAATTTATTTGACATTACTGTTTATTATTGATATTCTCCTTAATGTAGTCTTAGCATGTCATTGTTTTTATATTATTGATTGAATAGACACATTATTGTTTTATTATTGCCTTTCCCCTCATTTTCATTGCTTATTTTTATTAGGCTATTGATTGAATTGATAATGTTGTTTATTATTACTATTCTCCTTATTATATTTGACCAACATTCTAATCTGTTCCCTGTTCAATTTTAAATATTATGTTGTTTTGTATTTATGTGTCGCTTTGGACAAAGGTGTCTGCTAAATCCATAACCATAACTATATACCGGTATATAAGTATATTTGTTGGGCTTTTTTGGCTTTATTTGGACAGGACAGTGGAGAGTGACAGGAAGGACCTGTACATGGTACGGGCGCTGTAGCCTGCTGCGCCACAGTATAATATATAATGTAATTATATTTACTTCAATTATATTTAATGAATATGTTTGCTCTTATAAATTGCTGTTTTCTAAAACGGTGTGTACATACCGGTACTTTGAATATAGTACATGGTCATTATGTATTGTGATGTAATTCCTCTTTGATTATAGTACATTGTCATTATGTATTGTGATGTAATTCCTCTTTGAATATAGTACATTGTCATTATGTATTGTGATGTAATTCCTCTTTGAATATAGTACATTGTCATTATGTATTTAAGCAATATAGCACGAGTGAGAGTGGGATTGGTCATGGATATTCCCACGGGTGTTGTTCGGCCATAGGCAACAACAGCCATGGGAATATCCAAGACCAATCCCACGATCACGAGTGCTATATTGCTTTAATACAACAATTCTACCACAAACTAAATAATCTGAAAACACCCCATTATTGTTTAAAAATGTTCATTTCGACATTGTTCTTACGCATCAAAAAATAGTTCCCTTTTCCATAGACAGCATCTTGGTTGCTAGGTAACCAACATTCCAGAGCCCTCGTTACGGGTCTTTGTGGTTTACGTGTCTTCTTGAAAGAAATGTTGAAAGTCGGGCCGAAATCACATTCATATCTAGCGTTGCTGCATGCATGTTACAAGGACGCTGGGCTATGTCATGTAAGGGACATGGTACTGCAAAAAAACGGAAATATAGCCTACATTGCAGAACCACTCAACTTTATTAATTCATGGTGAATAAATGTTGGTGCAAAATCTGAGTTGAAATGTCCAGGGATATTCCAACTCATGGAACGTCTCTCGGCCAATCAGAAACAAATTAATAGTTTCATAAAACCCAATTGTTGTATAATGTAATGTAATTCCTATTTGAATATAGTACATTGTCATTATGTATTGTGATGTAATTCCTCTTTGATTATAGTACATTGTCATTATGTATTGTGATGTAATTACTCTTTGATTATAGTACATTGTCATTATGTATTGTGATGTAATTACTCTTTGATTATAGTACATTGTCATTAAGTATTGTGATGTAATTCCTCTTTGAATATAGTACATTGTCATTATGTGTTGTGACACAAAACATGCACATCTCTATATAAGGCTCTGTCACTGTGGGCTCAGACTGACTAGTTTGAATTGTACAGTGAGATGGAACCAGTTGCTGATGTTATCACACATGTAGCCTAGCAACCAGTCAAATTTAGCGACAAATAGGTGAAGCATACACACACACGCATCACTCACAGCTGATGTATGACATAACCCCTCCCTCCATGCCACAGCCGAACTGTGGCCACACTTATACCTTTTCTTAATATAGTTATATATATAGACTTTATTCTTGCACAGTTGGACTTACTCATTTGCACCATCACCATGACACTCACTCACACAGAGCACCTTACCTTACTATGCACAGAGAATCACAGGCTCAGTCCATGCCTCAGTCATCGCAAGTGGATACTGTTTTTAGAATTGATTTAGATTAAGTGTTATTTACAGTAGTATAATTTGTATTTTAGTATATTTAGTATATTCTTTATCTTCTACTGTCCTTATTGCTTAGTTGTGTTTTTTATATGATATACTTTTAATTACTTTTTTCTGCTGTTAGTGAATGTGTGTGTGTTGTCTGTATGCTACTGAGACCTTGAATTTCCCCTGGGGATCAATAAAGTATCTATCTATCTATCTATCTATCTATCTACTTTATATATCTGATGTGCTGGCTGGATGATGTTTTATTTCTGTACTTCTACTTATTTAGAACATATTCTATCTCACAATTTCACCACAGTGTGCAGTTTCTAATAATCAGTGCTGACATGTGTGACTATGGGTGTGTCTAAATGTGGGAACGTTCTTAACAGTGTCACAGTGTCAGCTGACAGACACCCCTTCACCACAGCAGGTCCATGCTGTGTGTTTGTGGTGATTAGGTCCATCTCTGGTGATTAGGTCCATGCTGTCTGTCTGGTGATTAGGTCCATCTGTGTGTCTGTGGTGATTGGGTCCATCTGTGTGTCTGTGGTGATTAGGTCCATCTGTGTGTCTGTGGTGATTAGGTCCATCTGTGTGTCTGTGGTGATTAGGTCCATGCTGTGTGTCTGTGGTGATTAGGTCCATCTGTGTGTCTGTGGTGATTAGGTCCATCTGTGTGTCTGTGGTGATCAGGTCCATGCTGTGTGTCTGTGGTGATTAGGTCAGGTCCATGCTGTGTGTCTGGTGATTAGGTCCATCTGTGTGTCTGTGGTGATTAGGTCCATCTGTGTGTCTGTGGTGATTAGGTCCATCTGTGTGTCTGTGGTGATTAGGTCCATCTGTGTGTCTGTGGTGATTGGGTCCATACTGTCTGTCTGTGGTGATTAGGTCCATCTGTGGTGATTGGGTCCATCTGTGTGTCTGTGGTGATTAGGTCCATCTGTGTGTCTGTGGTGATTGGGTCCATACTGTCTGTCTGTGGTGATTAGGTCCATCTGTGGTGATTGGGTCCATCTGTGTCTGTGGTGATTGGGTCCATCTGTGTGTCTGTGGTGATTAGGTCCATCTGTGTGTCTGTGGTGATTGGGTCCATACTGTCTGTCTGTGGTGATTAGGTCCATCTGTGGTGATTAGGTCCATCTGTGTGTCTGTGGTGATTGGGTCCATACTGTCTGTCTGTGGTGATTAGGTCCATCTGTGGTGATTGGATCCATCTGTGTGTCTGTGGTGATTAGGTCCATCTGTCTGTCTGGTGATTGGGTCCATCTGTGCATCTGTGTGTGTGCCTCCTCTCATAAAGGTCATCATATATATCTGCCAAATGGTCATTCAGATTAGGATCAGCAATTCAATGGGAATCAAGGGCAGGACTTTTACTTTCCCATGGTGCTTGTAATTTTGTTTTGACATGATAATTGTGCGGTTGTTACTTTTGTTTCATTCATTTTTGAGCGCGTGCACACACACACACCAAAGCAGAGGCAGTACCATTCTGAAATTGTTATATGTTAACATAATATTTCAGCAGACTAGCCAGTTGATGTCAAATAGGACATTGCACAGTATATATCAACACAAAGATTATTTAATGATGTTCTGATGACAGGAAGTGAAACCTGCCCACTGATGGTAGTTTAGAGGTAAAAAGTGTACATGATGAGATACACAAGGCCTATTCTTCAACTGTTGAGTCTCATCCGCTTAGAGACTTAGAACACTTAACCACAACAGTGTCAGTCTTTCCGGAGCAGTAGCATGATGTTTACATTTACGTGACCAGACGTGGGGGAGTTTCAGCACTAGCTTTTCACTAGTTGTGCTGACGGAAGAGATGACGCACAAACAGTTAGCAGTATCACAACAAAGAGTGTCGAGGGAAGAGTTGCCACTGGTCATCAACTTCTAAAGTTATCGCAGGTAATTTGCACTGTTACACTTACCATTACCATTCTCATTGGACTACACATTGTAGTGCATATTAGATATTGCATTTCTCTTGAGGTGTGTTTGATGTAATCTCTGTTTTAATTGCTTATAATTTGTTGCATTTTATGTTATGCTAGGTTGTTTTTATTAAGTCATTAACTCAACAACAGTGTGACTACTAATATAATATATAATGTTATATCATATTATATTATATTAACTGTGTTTTGCACCTGAGCCACCTCTGAAGTTCTCTGTCGTTTGAGATACTTCACAATGTTGTAGGCTAGTGTGCTTAATCACAAGTGATCCCCATGCCACACTGTAGTGATACTTTGTGATGTTGTAGTGTGCTTAATCACAAGTGATCCCCATGCCACACTGTAGTGATACTTTGCGATGTTGTAGTGTGCTTAACCACAAGTGATCCCCATACCACACTGTAGTGATACTTTGTGACGTTGTAGTGTGCTTAATATAATCACAAGTGACCCCCATGCCACACTGTAGTGATACTTTGTGATGTTGTAGTGTGCTTAATATAATCACAAGTGATCCCCATGCCACACTGTAGTGATACTTTGTGATGTTGTAGTGTGCTTGATCACAAGTGATCCCCATGCCACACTGTATAGTGATACTTTGCGATGTTGTAGTGTGCTTAATCACAAGTGATCCCCATGCCACACTGTAGTGTAGTGTGCTTGATCCTTGTTTGTACCATTCTGTATTTTTGCAGTATAGATATTGATTATAGACGATGGATGCCAGGACTGTCCTGCAAACCCAACTCTCCTTCTTATGCAGTAAACCTGTTGTAGGTGGGTAGGTCACAAGGTTTCACTTGCTGTTGCATTTTTCTCATTCATTCTCGTTTCAACTTGCAGAAATCTGGGTAGACACAACATGTCTTTAATTATAAGTTCTGTTCCCCTACAGTATCTGCTCAGCTTCTAGGGCTCCCCATACCCATTGCAGAGATTGTAATTGGTGAGTGCCTTTACGTCTATTTAATTAGTTGAATTATTTAAATTAGTGGAATTTTTATTTAAATTAGTTGAATATCCCCTGGGGATCGATAAAGTATCCATCTATCTATCTATCTATCTATCTATCTATCTATCTAATTAATTTACTTCAGTTGCTGCTAGCCAATATTTGAATATGTAAAGGTGCATGATCTTCACATGGCCTCACTCTCTGTTCCCATCCCAAGGTGCGCTGTACCTGGATAGCTGTCCGCTACAGAGGTACATACCTATCTACCTGGTGGTGACAGGGGTCATCGCCTTGTCCTTTGTGCTCCAGACCTTCCTGCCTTCATCACTGTATGAAGGTAACGAGCGGATCCGCCGCATCTGGACCGTATGGCTCTCCGTCATCTCCCTCTTCAACTTCTGTTTTCTCATCGCTGGTAAGAAATCGCAAGTCAACCCTACAGCAATGATGTAAATCCATTATGATGTAAATCCATTATGATGTCATACATAAGATGTAAGAGTAAAGGCCCATTCACACCAAGAACGATAATGATAGCGATAACTATAAATAAATATTGTTCTCGTTATATGAATGACGACGTTCACACATAAACTATAACAATAATGACATGAAGAACGATATTGTTGGGGATCACTTTCAGAGCGATTTTCAGAACGATAAAAAGTTATTAGCCAATCAGAACTCATCAAATTTTAACCGTCACATTCATTAACACAAGGAGACACTTTGTTTATTGTCGTTCATTGTGAACGCTTTTATCGTTATGGTTATAGTTATCGTTATTGTTAGCGTTCTTGGTGTGAATAGGTCTTAAGGAGAGATACAAGATGTCATATTTAATGTTGTAACTCAAGTTGTTTTATTTTCTATGAATAGATTGCATTTTCACAATTGGTTTATATCAACAGATGATAAGTGTTTCTGTATAATTAAGATGGTCTGTCTGTCTGTCTGCAGGCAGCGTGTGGATCTATTCAATATACAAGCCCAACTACAATCCAGCTGAAGGGCCCTACTGTGATAAGACTCTCTACCTGTTTGCATTTTGGATGACCACACTGATCTACATATTAGCAGCCTTATTGTTCATTGTTGTGTGTTGTGTCCCTTGCATTGCCCTTTTGATGGCAACAGGTGAACAGGGTTTTTAACTAGCAGATATCACTACGAAATTTCCCTAGTTTATTACTAACATTAACAATAACATTCTGTAATTTAATGTTTAAATGTGCAAATTAGGCATCATCTCATTCAGGGACATGCACATACATTTTGAGGGGCAATAATTGTGGCTCTTGTCTTTTTGAAAAACAAATATTTGTCTTCATGAGGTATTTTTGTTTCTCAGAATAAATGTGATTCCCCTCAAGATTTGGTTTCTCCTTGTTTCCACCTTTTAGTGATCTATCATGATCTCTCAATGATTTTCTGTCCCTGCTTTTTGTCAACGTTCAGGCTCTATTTTAACGATCTTAAATGCAGTGTCAAGTAGATGGTTTAAATATTTTAGATAGAGCACTTACTGTTAATTGATGCTGCTATCTAGGAACGTTAAATATAAGGTAGGCTACTCAGGGCTCAAACAAGTTGGCAAGTAAGAATCACATTTTTAGGGGCGTTCCAATTGCAACTTCCTGTTCGTAACTGGGAATATGATGTAGGAGTACAATTGGAACACACCATAACAACAGGTTGTTCAATTGGAACACACCATAACAACAGGTTGTTCAAAAGTGATCTGAGTGAATTTTGGCTCTTGGATTGAATCAGATCTTGAAAACCCAATATTGGTTTTGATTTGGATAACATGTTTAATATGTGTTCTTTTTCGAAGAATTGGAATTTACTTCATTAAAAACAGGATTAGATTAGAACAGATTAAACTTTATTGTCATTGCACAGACTACAAGTACAAAGCCAACGAAATAAAAGCAACAGTTCATTTGTTGTACAACTAAGAAGACACATTTTCCCTTGGGATGATACCATGGCCTCTATAAATTGACGGAGAACTTAGCAACGGATAGCTTTAATCCCTGAAAATAATACAGGCCTATATTTTTATTTTTTGGAAGGGGCACCTCAGTCAAAGATGGCAGACGGGAAGTTGCCTGGGCAACTTTAGCCCTGCCCTGTACACATCCCTAAGCTCATTAAATATGCACTTATTTGAATACATTTTTAAAAACAAAATAGCATAGGATAAAGCCAGGTTCAAATTTAGTTTTCATTGTGTTCACATATTAATTGGGAAAAAATAGAGAGGGATTTATGGATATATACTTTTGTTATCCTGTATATCAGAATATACTGTGAATAGCCTTAAAAATCAATATACCAAGACTGGAAAGTTTTGTGTTTTTAAGTGCTTCTGAAGCACTTAAAATATTTCATTCTCATAGTGCGAAAGGAAACTCATTTTGAGAAAACAGCCTTGAAACACAGCCAAGGAGATTCTGTTCTCAACTCCATACATACCACATGGTCATCCATATAGAGAGCTAAGTGCCCCATATATACCACATGGTCATCACTGCCCATATATACCACATGGTCATCACTGCCCCACATGGTCATCACTGCCCATATATATCACATGGTCATCACTGCCCATATATACCACATGGTCATCACTGCCCATATATACCACATGGTCATCACTGCCCCACATGGTCATCACTGCCCCATATATACCACATAGTCATCACTGCCCCACATGGTCATCACTGCCCATATATACGGCATGGTCATCACTGCCCATATATACCATATGGTCATCACTGCCCCATATATACCAAATAGTCATCACTGCCCCACATGGTCATCACTGCCCATATATACCACATGTTCATCACTGCCCCACATGGTCATCACTGCCCATATATACCACATGGTCATCACTGCCCATATATACCACATAGTCATCACTGCCCCACATGGTCATCACTGCCCATATATACCACATAGTCATCACTGCCCCACATGGTCATCACTGCCCATAAATACCACATGTTCATCACTGGCCATATATACCACATGGTCATCACTGCCCCACATGGTCATCACTGCCCATATATACCACATGGTCATCACTGCCCCACATGATGTCAGCCATCAACTTAACCTGTGTGCTTTATAGTGTACTAGTCATCCAACACCTTAACCTGTGTGCTTTATAGTGTACTAGTCCAGTGTTTTTCAACTTTTTTTGTGCCACGGCACACTTTTGACACTTAAAATGTCCCACGGCACACTAACATCCTGTGTGAAGAAAAAATAAACATACCATAGCCTAAAACTTCAAATAATACACAGATATGGCCTTATTATGGCTTCTATGCAAGACCTGCTCAATAAAACAAGAGCCCTCTGTTTCATTTGTAGGTGACTATATCTAATTTAATTGTTGTTATGAACTGGATATGTGATGATTCTGTGAATACTGCATATGGGGCCCCCGTTGTACTTTATAGAGGCCTAGTCAACCATCAACTTAACCGATCTGTTAACTGTCATTAGCTTAGATGATCTACACAACACTTTAGTCTACCTGTAGCAGCAGATGATCTACACAACACTTTAGTCTACCTGTAGCAGCAGCCAGCTAAATGCTGCTCCACTAACCAAGCTTAACCAAGCAATACTCTGCAAGCTCTATACAGTTGCTGTACAGAAATGTGTGAGCCTTTACCTACATGTCATATTTCTGTACTTATAATTATTTAGAACAGATTCTCAAATCTCACAATTTTACTGGTACTGTGTGCAGTTTCTAATAATCAGTGCTGACCTGTGTGACTGTATGTGTGCATGTCTAAATGTGGGAACGCTCTTAACAGTCTCACAGGGTCAGGAAACAGAGTGCTTCACCACAGCTGTTTCAGAATCTTCTAGAAGCAGCGGCAGTGTGATGTGAGACACGCGCTGTCTGTCTGTGGTAATAAACACGTGTGTGTGTGTGCGCATGTGTGCATGCGTGTGTGTGTGTGTGGGGGGTACTTCAATGAAGAAGAACTAGACAGCATTAAGAGGCACCCTATATGTTTTTACCTTAAAGTTACATTGACCTGAGCTCATGCAAGTCAGAAAGGGGGAGATACTATTGGGAAAAGGTTCCAGTGGGGGCTGGCATAGAAGCAAAGAGGGGGAGTGAGGGTGTGTTTGTGTGTGTGTTTCAATGTACAGAAGCACACATAACAGTACACTGACCATTTTCTCACCCATTCATTTCTAATGGACGGTCATTTTTTGACCGGGAATACACATGGGTGTTCTAGAGTTAAATAAAACACTCAAATTGTTATGAAATTATTTGTTTTCTGTGTTCAGATGCCCGGTGTTACCAAATTCATGGATTCTCATGGTAGTCAGAATAAGTTAACAATATTTTTGAGTGAAAATTATTGTCAATCGGTCACATTTGCCCGCGAACACAACAGGAGGGTTAAGTCTCATCCACTTAGAGACTTAGTTCCACAACAGTTTCAGTCTTTCCAAAACAGTAGCATACGTGACCAGACGTGGGGGAGTTTCAGCACTAGCTTTTCACTAGTTGTGCTGACAGAAGAGATGGCGCACAAACAGTTAGTACTTAGCATTAGCAACATACACTTAGCATTACCAACCTCACAAACAGTTAGCATCTAGCATTAGCAACATCACAATCAGTTAGTACTTAGCAGTAGCAGCATCAAAACAAAGACTGTCGAGGGAAGAGTTGCCACTGGTCATCAACTTCTAAAGTTATCACAGGTAATTTGCACTGTTACACTTACCATTACCATTCTCATTGGACTACACATTGTAGTGCGTATTAGACATTGCATTTCTCTTGAAGTGTGTTTGATATAACGGCTGTTTTAATTGTTTATACTTTGCTGTATGTAATTTAAGGAACTACAGAAGAGTTGATTTTATGTTATGCTAGTTTGTTTTTATTAAGTCATTAACTCAAAAACAGTGTGACTACTAATATATTACCATATACAGGACAAACACACATTCACTTACACACATCATGTTCATCTAATCTTAATGATGAAGTGAAAGTGCAGAATGACGGTGTTTCAGAGGTGAAAAGTGTAAAGTGTACGTGACCAGATGCACACAAGATGGACGCTTACGTGCCTCTCAGCAGCCTAGAGGCACACGCCACTTCACCACAACGGTTTCAGTCCTCTTGCAGCACTAGCCTGGTTTCAGTTTCAATCCAAAAGCCCTTACATCACTAGACTGTCTAGTTGATGTCTAGTCTAGTACCCTGATAGCACAGGGGCGTTGAATCCACGTTGAATCAACCTCCGCCGCTTCAAACGAACGTGGATTCAACGCCCCTTTGCTATCTGGGTAACACTTGTCAGTGTATATTATATATTTACTTATACAGAATACGTACTCTAGACTGTCTAGTTGACGTCTAGTCTAGTAACACTTGTCAGTGTATATTATATATTTACTTATACAGAATACGTACTCTAGACTGTCTAGTCTAGTAACACTTGTCAGTGTATATTATATATTTACTTATACAGAATACGTACTCTAGACTGTCTAGTTGACGTCTAGTCTAGTAACACTTGTCAGTGTATATTATATATTTACTTATACAGAATACGTACTCTAGACTGTCTAGTTGACGTCTAGTCTAGTAACACTTGTCAGTGTATATTATATATTTACTGTCTAGTTGGCGTCTAGTCTAGTAACACTTGTCAGTGTATATTATATATTTACTTATACAGAATACGTACTCTAGACTGTCTAGTTGGCGTCTAGTCTAGTAACACTTGTCAGTGTATATTATATATTTACTTATACAGAATACGTACTCTAGACTGTCTAGTTGGCGTCTAGTCTAGTAACACTTGTCAGTGTATATTATATATTTACTTATACAGAATACGTACTCTAGACTGTCTAGTTGACGTCTAGTCTAGTAACACTTGTCAGTGTATATTATATATTTACTTATACAGAATACGTACTCTAGACTGTCTAGTTGGCGTCTAGTCTAGTAACACTTGTCAGTGTATATTATATATTTACTTATACAGAATACGTACTCTAGACTGTCTAGTTGACGTCTAGTCTAGTAACACTTGTCAGTGTATATTATATATTTACTTATACAGAATACGTACTCTAGACTGTCTAGTCTAGTAACACTTGTCAGTGTATATTATATATTTACTTATACAGAATACGTACTCTAGACTGTCTAGTTGACGTCTAGTCTAGTAACACTTGTCAGTGTATATTATATATTTACTTATACAGAATACGTACTCTAGACTGTCTAGTTGACGTCTAGTCTAGTAACACTTGTCAGTGTATATTATATATTTACTGTCTAGTTGGCGTCTAGTCTAGTAACACTTGTCAGTGTATATTATATATTTACTTATACAGAATACGTACTCTAGACTGTCTAGTTGGCGTCTAGTCTAGTAACACTTGTCAGTGTATATTATATATTTACTTATACAGAATACGTACTCTAGACTGTCTAGTTGGCGTCTAGTCTAGTAACACTTGTCAGTGTATATTATATATTTACTTATACAGAATACGTACTCTAGACTGTCTAGTTGGCGTCTAGTCTAGTAACACTTGTCAGTGTATATTATATATTTACTTATACAGAATACGTACTCTAGACTGTCTAGTTGACGTCTAGTCTAGTAACACTTGTCAGTGTATATTATATATTTACTTATACAGAATACGTACTCTAGACTGTCTAGTTGGCGTCTAGTCTAGTAACACTTGTCAGTGTATATTATATATTTACTTATACAGAATACGTACTCTAGACTGTCTAGTTGACGTCTAGTCTAGTAACACTTGTCAGTGTATATTATATATTTACTTATACAGAATACGTACTCTAGACTGTCTAGTTGACGTCTAGTCTAGTAACACTTGTCAGTGTATATTATATATTTACTTATACAGAATACGTACTCTAGACTGTCTAGTTGGCGTCTAGTCTAGTAACACTTGTCAGTGTATACTATATATTTACTTATACAGAATACGGACTCTTTCTCACCTGTGCTTGCATAACCATAACTTTCATGCTTATCTCAAATGTTGTATATATTATCATGCATCTATATCATATCATGCATCTATATCATATAACTCTGTGTGTGACAGTGTGTGTACTCTTTCTCACCTGTGCTTGCATAACCATAACTTTCAAATGTGATATTATCTGCTGTGCAGACATATGTGTGCTATTTCCCTCAAGTCATCTACTGTATAGAGTCAAACAGCGGCAGTGTGATGTGAGACATGTGCTGTCTGTCCGTGGTAATAAACACACACACACACGCGCACACACACACACACACACACACACACACACTGTAATTGTGTCACAAGTCCATGTATTTATGTGTCCCTGATCAGCAAGGTCCGAATTTCTCAGCCACATGGTCATCCAGATTGGGTTCAGTGTTCAGTTATTTCCATGTTTTCATTTACTTTGCAAATGAGTAATAGTGCTCACGAACGCTTGCATTGAATGCAGTGCTGAGACGCATCAAAAAGTGTGAAGACATGTTCAACTTTTGCTGCACTGACGGACAGTCAAAATCAAATTACAGTTGTGCTCAGTGTTGGTTTAGACCTACATGGGGCAGAATCCTGCTAAGGGGCCTTCCTACCTTAACTCTGAGGGCCAAAATGTAACCATTTTTTTATATAGCCGCACCTGACACCCCAGTGCCAATTCAACCGTCCCATCCCATTTTGGATGTCTATGGAAGTTACCAAATATTTTTTTTTCCCTCATAAATGGCTAGGGGAAAGAAAAATAATTGTGTGAATCACCTGACATCTCGAGCACACACATTATTACATTTAAAGATGCGGTTTTTTTCCACCCACCAACACCACTTCCAGCAGCAACCTAGTTTTCCAAAGAGGTATCCCATCCAAGTACCAACCAGGCCTACACCTGCTTAGCTTCAGTAATTCAGCTAAGACAAAGTATCCATTGGTCTGGCTGCTGGCACAAACTCAGTACACACGTGTTATTAACCCCTAGGTTAGAAGTTAGGTTAGAAGTTAGCAAGCAAAATGATCTTCCACTCTGTGCATAACCATACCCTTCAAGCTTATTAAAAATTATTAGAACTGTGGCAGGGTTGAATAAAGGAATTACACAGTATCAACACACACACACACACACACACACACACAGACACACGCATGCTGCACACACACATGGTCTGAGAGTCGTTCAAGCACTTTTTGGGAAACTCCCAGAATAAAGCTTCCATCTGGCCACTCTACCATAAAGGCCTGATTGGTGGAGTGATGCACTGATGTTTGTCCTTTACGCTTCTCTAATCCTCTCAAAGGAACTCCTGATCTCCATTGAGGAGAGTCTTCATAAGACTGAACCCAGAAAAAAGACAGGAGCACATGGTTAGTTAATGCGAGTTTTTTTTTTACTGGTGCTGGTGACTAACGTTTCAACATGATAGTGTCTTCATCAGAGTCAAAAGTATTCATAAGTATTATCAATAATGGATATTTCAGTCTTTTACTTTTTATAAATTTACAAAACTCAAAGTACCTGTTTTGTGCACCACTTGTTGTGAAGTGTTGGAGTATCGTGTGTAGATTGATGAGAAGAAAAAAACAATTGAACCCATTTAAAGACGATTCTGAAACATAACAAAATGTGGGGAAAGTGAAACACTGTGAATACTTTCTGTATGCACTGTAATGCTATTACTATGCTAATGCTATTACTATGCTAATGTTATTACAACTTGTATAAGTGTGACATACAGATGTATTTGCATGTATGTGATGGTAATGTACATTAAAGCGATACTCCACCATTTGGGGAAATACACTCATTTTCCACCTCCCCTCGAGTTAAAGAGATGCTAATGGTCTAATCTGATTCAATGAGCTGGAGCTAAAAGTGCTACTGTCAGACTCAGAGAACGGCTGGATGAACTGGGGAAAGGTAAAACTCAATTGTTTAACTCCATGGGAGGTGGAAAATGAGTGTATTTCCCCAAATAGTGGAATATCCCTTTAAACATAAACATTAAGGAGAGGAGAGAGGCAGAATGTCCCTTTAAACATAAACATTAAGGAGAGGAGAGAGGCAGAATCATGATGGTTATAAACATTAAGGAGAGGAGAGAGGCAGAATCATGATGGTTGAGTCATGTTTTGATGTACTTATGTTTACCACCATCTGCTGGACTGAGGTGTAGTGGCAAGTGTTGTGCGGCAAGAGACCTGGTTGTCTTGTGTCAAGAATGAAGTGTTCAAATAATGTGACTTTCTTTTTGTGATGTTTAGAGTAAGTTTGGTTACCCTCTCCTTACTGTTTTCCTTGTTTGTTCCCAACTTGTGTTTTTTTAGCATTGTACTATCAGAGACCATGGATTCCGATGCTGTACTGGGAAGAAAAATCTCCTGTTTATCCAGTACACCTGTGTTAGGTAGGCCATATAAACAATACACCTGTGCTAGGTAGGCCACAAGGTTTCACCTGCCATGTAACTAGTACACCTGTGCTAGGTAGGCCATGTAATCAATACACCTGTGCTAGGTAGGCCACAAGGTTTATAATCAGTACACCTGTGCTAGGTAGGCCATGTAATCAGTACACCTGTGTTAGGTAGGCCACAAGGTTTCACCTGCCATATAATCAATACACCTGTGCTAGGTAGGCCACAAGGTTTCACCTGCCATGTAACTAGTACACCTGTGCTAGGTAGGCCATGTAATCAATACACCTGTGCTAGGTAGGCCACAAGGTTTATAATCAGTACACCTGTGCTAGGTAGGCCATGTAATCAGTACACCTGTGTTAGGTAGGCCACAAGGTTTCACCTGCCATATAATCAATACACCTGTGCTAGGTAGGCCACAAGGTTTCACCTGCCATGTAACTAGTACACCTGTGCTAGGTTAGCCATGTAATCAATACACCTGTGCTAGGTAGGCCACAAGGTTTATAATCAGTACACCTGTGCTAGGTAGGCCATGTAATCAATACACCTGTGTTAGGTAGGCCACAAGGTTTCACCTGCCATGTAATCAATACACCTGTGCTAGGTAGGCCACAAGGTTTCACCTGCCATGTAACTAGTACACCTGTGCTAGGTAGGCCATGTAAACAGTACACCTGTGCTAGGTAGGCCATGTAAACAGTACACGTGTGCTAGGTAGGCCACAAGGTTTCACCTGCCATGTAATCAATACACCTGTGCTAGGTAGGCCACAAGGTCACCTGCTGTTGCATTTTTCTCAGACCTTTAATACATTCTTGTTTCAACTTGCAGAATTATGGGTAGATACAACATGTCTTTAATTATAAATTCTGTTCCCCAACAGTATCACTTAAGCTTCTAGTGTTTCCCATATCCATTGCGGAGATTGTAATGGGTGAGTACCTTTAAGTCAATTAATTTACTTCAGTTGCTGCTAACCAGTATTTGAATATGTAAACGTGCATGATCTTCACATGGCGTCACTCTCTGTTCCCATCCTAAGGTGCACTGTACCTGGATAGCTGTCCGATACAGAGGAAAATACCTGTCTACCTGGTGGTGACAGGAGTATTCACCTTGTCCCTGGTGCTTTTGGCATGTCTGCCCTGCCATAACAGCAGCAGCTGATGCTGACAGGTTGGCAGATGAGGTCCAGAATGTTGGCATCTGCTGCATCTGCAACATATGGCATTCCATGGTCTCCCTTTTCCTCCTTTGTTGGGTCATTGCTGGTAAGAAATTGTAAATCCATTATGATGTAAATCCATTATGACGTTATCCATAAGATGTACAAGATACAAGGTGACATATTTAATATTGTAACTTAAGCTGTTCTATTGTCTATGCATAGAAGACATTTCCATTGGTTTATATCAACAGATGATGAGTGTTTCTGTATAATTAAGATGGTCTCTCTGTCCGCAGGCAGTGTGTGGATCTATTCAATATACCAGCCCAACTACAATCCAGCTGAAAAGAACTACTGTGATAAGACTGTCTACCTGTTTGCATCATGGATAACCCCGCTGAACTTCATAGTGGGAGGCATAGGCATTGTTGTGTGTTGCGAATCCATTGTTTCCTCTGCTGTTCACATATGCTTACTTTCGTGCTGCATATGCCTTAAGTTCGGACAGCGCAGGTGAAAACATCGTTTTTCATGCACTGGCCAATTTTTAGGTTTTGGGCTAGTTTGCTTCCCCATTAGTTTGCTAATGTTAGCAATCAAACAATTATAGATAGCTAAACATTTTTGAAACAGAAAAGTTGATCACCATACTTTTCATAGTTTGGCTGGTCCTGCGACTTACATATGAAAATATATGTATACATTTAATTAGGGCTGTCAAAATAATGTGTTAATTTCGATTAAATAATTACATAAATATTAACACTGATTAATCGCATTTCATAGTGACATTTGACAGTGCAGTCTGGCGGAGTGACTAATGGAGGCAGACGAGAAAGCACGTTTGAATGAAACATTTAGCCTAGGCTACCTTTTAAAAGGAACGCCCAGACCAATCCTGTTGACAGGAGCATCAATCTACTATTTCTGCAGTAAGGAATTTCCGTTGCCTACAATAGGAGTTCGTCAAGTCTGAAGTATCACCTCATGCAAATGCAAACGCAAAAGAATACGGAGGTATGAGTTAGCAGCACACCTCTTGATGCTAATAATGCTAGCCGCCAGCCTGGTCACAGTTAACGTTGCTAACATAGCCTATTATTTGCTTAGCCGACCTTATGACCGACTAACTAACTAATCGACAAACTCCCCTTACTAAATTGGCTACATTTGTTGCACACTTGAAACAAAATGTCTTCAAAAGTGTGTTGAAGGTGGTTACATTTATTTCCATTCCAATAACCTCACACATTACATTTCCGCTTGCACTTGTAGGCTATGCTGCGTTACTTTGTCTCGTTTTCCTCGTTACGTTTATACTCAAACTTGAACTGCTCCATTTCTTATCCTGGACTGCCACCTACTGGATAGAAAAGGCAACAACCTAGTAATTATGTGAATAAAACTCTACAACATGTTTGAATGGCCAAAAAAATCAGGGGGGGTATATCACATTTTACCTTGGTGTTAGGGTAGCCTACTCTGCACAAATCATTGACAATGAGTGGTAACTTCAGTCATTTGCATTTATCATGCTAAAAATTTGACACCAGGCAGTACGCTGATACCTGAGCCTAAGGAAAATGTATAATAAAAGAGAGAGACGTTGAACTTTAAAGTCTATAATGTTGGTTTGGCTCTTAATTGATTCACTCATCTGCCAAAATTGTTTTTAAGATATCTTCATAGCAAAAATTGATGCATGCGATTAATTTAGATGAATTAAAGGGACACCAGGCAAGCCTGATGCTTTTTGTCTACAAAACTCCCCCTAGCGTCTGTACGTGTAGATACGTACATCAGCGTTATTTTTTTTTATGTGTTAATATTTATGTAATTAACTAATCGAAATTAACACATTATTTTGAAAGCCCTAATGAAATTTCTACATATATTTTCATATATTTTCATTTTCCCAGGTTTCGGGAGCTCTATTAAGGGGCAGCCGTGGCCTACTGGTTAGCACTTCGGACCTGTAACCTCACTGCTCCCCGAGTGCCGGGATTAGTGTGTGTTCACTGTGTGCTGTTTGTGTTTCACTAATTCACCGATTGGGATAAATGCAGAGACCAAATTTCCCTCACGGGATCAAAAGAGTATATATACTTATACTTATACTTATACGTGTGCGAGCCCTCGCTCAGTCTGAAGCTCTTTTCCTTTTCTTTGCATCTTCCTGCTGCTCTTCGCTGCTATGCCATTATACACACGTTTGCAACAATCGCAATTGCTGTGGATGCAGGATGTAAACTGATCCTGCTTATCGCGATGTCTGAGACTTTGTGAGACTGAAGGTCGGCGGGTACGATAAACTGAACTTGCAACCGGGATATTCTTCCTACAGGCAGTAGGGGCGGGCGAGAGAGTCTTCATTCACCCTGTAATGAATGCCCTTGAATTTCCCCTTGGGGATCAATAAAGGTTGTCTATCTATCTATCTATCTATCTACTCTAGAGGTTAAAGGCCTACTATGCACTCCGTGTCTGTAGCTGTCTGTTCACGTCCGCAGTCAATTAAAACGTGGATTTTATTATAAATGGAGAACACATCCATGTTCCCTCGCATCTCATGGCGACTCTAGGATATGTCATGCTTCTGTTTTTGCAAAATTCCTGATCTTTAAACCTTTGCCTTCCTGTCAGTTAGCAGTTGATGTAGAAGCATCTAGCATAATTTCACTTCAGTGGTGACAAATCCTGCTGAGAGAGAGAGAGAGGCACCCGCAGTGGTCATGCGTGTGTGTGTGTGTGTCTGCATGGGGCTACGTGTGTGTCTGCATGGGGCTACGTGTGTGTCTGCATGGGGCTACATGTGTGTGCATGGGGCTACATGTGTGTCTGCATGGGGCTACGTGTGTGTGTGTCTGCATGGGGCTACATGTGTGTGTGCATGGGGCTACGTGTGTGTCTGCATGGGGCTAAGTGTGTGTGTGCATGGGGCTACATGTGTGTGTGTCTGCATGGGGCTACATGTGTGTGTGTCTGCATGGGGCTACATGTGTGTGTGTCTGCATGGGGCTACATTTGTGTGTGTGTATCTGCATGGAGCTACATGTGTGTGTGTGTGTCTGCATGGGGCTACATGTGTGTGTGTGTGTGTCTGCATGGGGCTACGTGTGTGTCTGTGTGTGTCTGCATGGGGCTACGTGTGTGTCTGCATGGGGCTACGTGTGTGTCTGCATGGGGCTACATGTGTGTGTGTCTGCATGGGGCTACATGTGTGTGTGTCTGCATGGGGCTACATGTGTGTCTGCATGGGGCTACGTGTGTGTGTGTCTGCATGGGGCTACATGTGTGTCTGCATGGGGCTACATGTGTGTCTGCATGGGGCTACATGTGTGTGTGTCTGCATGGGGCTACGTGTGTGTGTGTCTGCATGGGGCTACATGTGTGTGTGTGTGTCTGCATGGGGCTACATGTGTGTCTGCATGGGGCTACGTGTGTGTGTGTCTGCATGGGGCTACATGTGTGTGTGTCTGCATGGGGCTACGTGTGTGTGTGTCTGCATGGGGCTACATGTGTGTGTGTCTGCATGGGGCTACGTACGTGTGTGTCTGCATGGGCTACGTGTGTGTCTGCATGGGGCTACATGTGTGTCTGCATGGGACTACATGTGTGTGTGTCTGCATGGGGCTACGTTCAATTGAAGTCAGAAGTTGGTCTGTCCAGTCAACAGTCCCACTTTCACGCCGCTCCATTATTAGATAAACGTTATCAGACAGCACTGTAAAATGTGTGCCGGAATTTCGCACATTATGATGACTAGAGTTGCGGGACTTAAATAAATGATGCTCAATACCCGCAATCCCGCGCTGAAAATGCCCTGGACACGTGCGTAAATCCTCAAATTTATGGGCTGGGATTCTTTTTATAAATAAAGACCGGCCCCCAAAATAGCCTACGAGACAGGGTAAAAATTGCCTACACTGTTTCCATTTAACTCAATGAAATAAAAGAGCTCTTCTTCATATTTTAAATTGTTGGCTGGTTTAATACTGTTGCCAATGAGAAGTCCTACACTGGGTCTCCAACACGTCGCTCTCAAGCCACCAGTCGCTTGCCAGTGGCTGAAGCAGTAGGCCACTAGCCTACATTTAAACACAATTGTTGCCGCGAGGTATTCCATCCTACGAATTTAATAATTAACTCAATTTAGGCTACCATAGGCCTACGCAATAAGGTTCCCATTACAGCACAGCACAGCACACGTTCAATGAATGAATGAATGAATGAATGAAAGCGGATACCTTGTCTTGCAATAGGCGGGTGGAATTCCCGACACTCTTTCAACTAAGCCTACATGCAACTTAACAGTGAAGTTGAACCATCAAATAGCCCTCAGATTTCAGTACAGAGATACAGTGTGAGGTTGGCTGATACTGGCGCACACACACACACACATTATTGAAATCACCGGACGCTTTAAGCTGTAGTCTTTCTACATGGGTTTAGTGTTTGATCAGGCTAGAATAAACCCACACTAGAGTAGTAGCATAAGAATAAGCCCACACTAGGCTGTAGCAACTCAAGCTAGGTAAAAACGATTGTTTTCTGTTATTTCCGTACCAACAGTACTTGGTGACCTTGAGAAACGGAGATCTTTTAAAGCCATAAACATGAATTGTAAGCTGGTTGTCCAAAAAACTCAATAAAAAAGGGCTTTTTCACAATGTCAAGTCAAGTTTATTTATATAGCGCATTTCATTCAATGTGCTTTACTTAAACAAACATAAACAGCATTGTTTGATAATAAATACAGGCAAAGAAGGGCAAAAGTCAAAGAATAGTATGTCATATGTCCCACACGCCATATTTCTGTACTTATAATTATTTAGAACAGATTCTATCTCACAATTTCACTGTGTCCAGTTTCTAATAGATTATTTATTTATTTATATTTAATTTATCTATAGACCCTTTCAACAATAAAAACAAAAACAATGCTTGAACGTTCAATTTGGTTCCCAATCTACTTCCTCTGCATTAAGATAACATATGGGATGTTAAAACGGAAGCCTTGTGGGGCCAACTATGATGCTGATAATGGAACTCTCTTGAAAGGGTCTATAAGCTGTGCTGACCTGCGTGTGGGAAGTTCTTAACAGTCGCACAGGGTCAGGAAACAGAGTGCTTCACCACAGCGGTTTCAGAATCTTCTAGACGCAGCGGCAGTGTGATGTGAGACGCACGCTGTCTGTCCGTGGTAATAAACACTCGGAGGGCGGAGGAGATGATGCAACAGTTAGCACTTAGCATTAGCAATATCACAACAAAGAGTGTCAAGAAGAAGATCAACTCCTGAAGTTATGGCACAACAGGTACATTTTACTGCTAAACTTACCACTACCATTAGACTACACATTGCATTTCACTTGAGGTGTGTTTGATGTAATGTCTGCTTTAATTGCTTATACTTTGTTGAATGTCATTTAAGGAACTACAGAAGAGTTCAGATGCAATAACAGTAAAGTCCACCGTCACAGATGTGTATGTTGTTAAAAATGAATAAATCAAGTCATCAACACTCAACAGCAGTGTGACAGCTGATATAATATGATATGATATGATATTAACTGGGTTTTGCATCTGAACCCCTTAGATGTTAACTGTCGTTGTGATGTTGTATTGTCTTAGATGCAAACTGGGTTGGTGCTCTCATCATTTAATTTAGTGTCTTCTGTGTGTGTGTGTGGGAGATTCTGCAAATTCATCTGACTAGAACCTTTGAATGAGAATTCATATTTTCTAAAATGTTTGATACAGAAATACATTAAATCATAGACAGCAATTGAAACTCTAAACCAAAGCCTAAACTATATATTGCGTAAGCTACATGTTATGTTAGAAATACCTGTTAAATCATGTGATATACAGTATATGTGCCTGAGGTTATTAGAATGTGTATATTTGTGAAATATAGTTGAGTTTGTATGTATGTGATGGTATTATTAAACATAAACATTACGGAGAGAGAGGCAGAATCGTGTGGGTTGAATCATGTTTTTATTTATTTGTAATTATTTTTAGTTTCTCACTAGACCAGTAGATGTCTCGTAAGTCTTCTCTCATTGACAAAGCTACTGACTTACATACATTCACTTACACACATGTTCATCTAATCTTAATGATGAAGTTAAAGTCAAAGTGCATGAACAGACCTACAGAATGACAGTGTTTCAGAGGTGAAAAGTGTAAAGTGTACGTGACCAGATGCACACAAGATGGACGCTTACGTGCCTCTCAGCAGCCTAGAGGCACACGCCACTTCACCACAACGGTTTCAGTCCTCTTGCAGCACTAGCCTGGTTTCAGTTTCAATCCAAAAGCACTTACATCACTAGACTGTCTAGTTGGCGTCTAGTCTAGTAACACTTGTCAGTGTATATTATATATTTACTTATACAGAATACGTACTCTAGACTGTCTAGTTGGCGTCTAGTCTAGTAACACTTGTCAGTGTATATTATATATTTACTTATACAGAATACGTACTCTAGACTGTCTAGTTGGCGTCTAGTCTAGTAACACTTGTCAGTGTATATTATATATTTATATAGTCTAGTAACACTTGTCAGTGTATATTATATATTTACTTATACAGAATACGTACTCTAGACTGTCTAGTTGACGTCTAGTCTAGTAACACTTGTCAGTGTATATTATATATTTACTTATACAGAATACGTACTCTAGACTGTGTAGTTGACGTCTAGTCTAGTAACACTTGTCAGTGTATATTATATATTTACTTATACAGAATACGTACTCTAGACTGTCTAGTTGGCGTCTAGTCTAGTAACACTTGTCAGTGTATATTATATATTTATATAGTCTAGTAACACTTGTCAGTGTATATTATATATTTACTTATACAGAATACGTACTCTAGACTGTCTAGTTGGCGTCTAGTCTAGTAACACTTGTCAGTGTATATTATATATTTACTTATACAGAATACGTACTCTAGACTGTCTAGTTGGCGTCTAGTCTAGTAACACTTGTCAGTGTATATTATATATTTACTTATACAGAATACGTACTCTAGACTGTCTAGTTGGCGTCTAGTCTAGTAACACTTGTCAGTGTATATTATATATTTACTTATAGTAACACTTGTCAGTGTATATTATATATTTACTTATACAGAATACGTACTCTAGACTGTCTAGTTGGCGTCTAGTCTAGTAACACTTGTCAGTGTATATTATATATTTACTTATACAGAATACGTACTCTAGACTGTCTAGTTGGCGTCTAGTCTAGTAACACTTGTCAGTGTATATTATATATTTACTTATACAGAATACGTACTCTAGACTGTCTAGTTGACGTCTAGTCTAGTAACACTTGTCAGTGTATATTATATATTTACTGTCTAGTTGGCGTCTAGTCTAGTAACACTTGTCAGTGTATATTATATATTTACTTATACAGAATACGTACTCTAGACTGTCTAGTTGGCGTCTAGTCTAGTAACACTTGTCAGTGTATATTATATATTTACTTATACAGAATACGTACTCTAGACTGTCTAGTTGGCGTCTAGTCTAGTAACACTTGTCAGTGTATATTATATATTTACTTATACAGAATACGTACTCTAGACTGTCTAGTTGGCGTCTAGTCTAGTAACACTTGTCAGTGTATACTATATATTTACTTATACAGAATACGGACTCTTTCTCACCTGTGCTTGCATAACCATAACGTTCATGCTTATCTCAAATGTTGTATATATTATCATGCATCTATATCATATCATGCATCTATATCATATAACTCTGTGTGTGACAGTGTGTGTCTCAGCACAGATAGAGAGCTTTTTTATGTGTCAGATAAGCGTGTTGGAAGCGTTTCCAGCCAAAAGAGACAGTGTAGAGATGTTTTAATAGGCAGACTGGCCACATCAGTGCAGCAGCATCAGAGATGTTTTAGTAGGCAGACTGGCCATATCAGAGATGTTTTAATAGGCAGACTGGCCACATCAGTGCAGCATCAGAGATGTTTTAATAGGCAGACTGACCACAACAGCACTTGTCTACATCAGAAACATTTCTGGTCTGAATGTTCACATGAAACGCGACGCAGAAGCCACAGAACAGACACACAATGCACATGCCACGGAGGCAGTCTGAATCGGCCGTAATCCCCCCACCGAGTGTAACACAATCCATTAAAAAATAAATGAGTCTCTGATGCTTTCAGGTTCTAACAAGGGATTAGGCCTATATCAAAGTCCTTTTAAGCAAGTCCCTCTACTGGTCGGCCATGCGGTTTTTGGGTTTCAGGCATCTATTTCGGCAGAAATGCCACCCGCAAGACTTTACAACATATGATTGGCACAAGGTCTTCACAACACAACACATTATTGGCACAGTGTATTCACATGTCAACTTTTTGCTGCAGGAGGCGTGGGATATGTGTAGACAACTGCAAACTAGTTAATAACTACAAACTAACCACATGCATTTCTATGGAGGATTTTGAGTGCTGTGTCTCCTGATTTGAAAGTCTATGATTATATTACACAAGAACTGGTGGGGTTAGCCTATATTACAATATATTAATTACTGTTCACATGTGTCAGTCTCTTTGTGATGTTTGGTTACTGTGCTAGTCTCTGTGATGTTTAGAGTATGTTGGGCTGCCCTCTCCTTACTGTTTTCGCTGTTTGTCCCATTCTGTATTTTTGTAGTAGATATTGATTGTAGACAATGGATGCCAGGACTGTACTGCAAAACATACTTTCCTACTGTACACCTGTTTTAGGTAGGCCCCATGGTTTCACTTGCTGTTGCATTTTTCCCAGACTTTTCATTCATTCTTGTTTCAACCTCCAGAATTATGGGTAGATACAACATGTCTTTAATTATAAGTTCTGTTCCCCAACAGTATCTCTTAAGCTTCTAGTGCTACCCATACCCATTGCAGAGATTGTAATTGGTGAGTTCCTTTAAGTCAATTAATTTACTTCCGTTGCTGCTAAACAACATTTCAATACGTAAACACACATCATCTTCACAGGGCCTCACTCTCAGACCTGTACAACCTGTAGCCACATCAAGCGATTAAAAGAGACAGGCGTCTATTTGGGACCCGGCTATTATTTGAAGTTTTACGGTATTCAAATAATCTACATTGCCTCACTCTCTGTTCCTGTCCTAAGGTGAGCTGTACCGGGACAGCTGTCCGATACAGTGGTACATACCTTTCTACCTGGTGGTGGCAGGAATTTTCACCTTGTCCCTGGCAGTCCTGACCTGCCCACCCTGCTCGGACATTCGCATCCGCTACATCTGCAACGCATGGAGCTTCATCATCTCCTTCTTCCTCTTGTGTTGGGTCATTGCTGGTAAGAAAGAGTCATTGCACGTTGATATTACTGCGCCAACGGAAACGGGGGCTGTTTACATTCGGTTGTAGTCTTTCCGCGAGACCTTCTTTTACTGTCTATGCTTCAGACTCAAATATTGAGCAGAAGTTTATATGCGGTTGGGAGGTGTCTGAAAAAATAGTTCTACAATAGCAAAGAACACGGCTGGAAATCATACTTGCGGCGATATATTTGTTTTTAATAATCAACGAACACCACTAGCCACTCGGTGAGTTGCACAGTTTTGAAAACGAACATTAAGGGTTGTTTTAAGGACATGTTTGTGCATGCCCATAGGCAGCCACTCTGAAGCAGTGAAGGCGATTCAAAAAGAATCAGAAAAGTCGAGACAGGACCAATCGTCAAAATTTCGGTGTGTCCACCACTCTAGTTCATCCAGAAAAGGGACTCAGTGCCAAATACCGGAATTATCCTTTAATATCAACAGTTGATGAGTGTTTCGGTATATTTAAATAATCTACATTGCCTCACTCTCTGTTCCCATCCTAAGGTGCGCTCTACTTGGATAGATGTCCGCTACAGTGGTACATACCTTTCTACCTGCTGGTGGCAGGAGTCTTCACCTTGTCCCTGGTGCTCTTGACCTGCCCACCCTGCCATGACAACCGCATCCGCTACATCTGCAACGCATGGAGCTTCATTATCTCCCTCTTCCTCTTGTGTTGGGTCATTGCTGGTAAGAAATTGCAAGTCAGCCCTACATCCATGTAAATCCATTATGATGTAAGTCCATTATGATGTGAGTCCATTATGATGTCATACATAAGATGTAGGAGTAAGGAGTGATACAAGGTGACATATTTAATATTAACTCAAGTTGTTCTATTTTCTATGTATAGAATACATTTACCATTGGTTAATATCAACAGGTGTGTTTCTGTATATTCAAATAATCTACAGTGCCTCACTCTCTGTTCCCATCCTAAGGTGTGTTGTACCTGGATAGCTGTCCGATACACAGGTACATACCTTTCTACCTGGTGGTGGCAGGAATCTTCACCTTGTCTCTGGCGGTCTTGACCTGCCCACCCAGCCATGACAACCGCATCCCCATCATCCGCTACACCTGCAACGCATGGAACTTCACGATCTCCCATTTCTTCTTGCTTTGGCACATTGCTGGTAAGAAACTGCAAGTCAACCCTACAGCATATCCATATCCATTATGGTGTAGAAATCCATTATGATGTCATACATAAGATGCAGGACTCAATACAGGAGTGATACAAGATGACATATTTAATATTGTAACTTAAGCTATTTTATTTTCTATGCATATAATACATATTCAGCCGTGGCATACTGGTTAGCGCTTCGCACTCGTAACCAGAGGGTTGCTGGTTCGAACCCCGACCAGTAGGCACAGCTGAAGTTCCCTTGAGCAAGGCACCTAACCCCTCACTGCTCCCAGAGTGCCGCTGTTGTTGCAGGCAGTTCACTGCGCAGGGGATTAGTGTGTGCTTCACCTCACTGTGTGTTCACCAGTGTTGTAAAGTAACGGAGTACAAATACTTCGTTACTGTACTTAGGTAGAAATTTCACGTATCTGTACTTTACTTTGCTATTTAAATTTATGTCAACTTTCACTTTTACTCCACTACATTTCCTAGATAAAATTTATACTTTTACTCCGTTATATTTCCACTAAGCATCTTCGTTACTCGTTACTAAAACATAAAATTAGAAGAAATGTGTGCGACTGCAATAAGGGAGGTTTGGCGAATCACTGCTCCTAGATTGCATTACGCACGCTGCACGCTCTATTTCAGCGCTTGTTTGTTGCTAAAGGAGGAGGACGCACAACTGAAACCGCCATGGAAGCACGAGCACCTACTGGAGGACCTCCCGTTATCATAGACGACCACCCCGACGATAATGGTGAACTCAGTGAACAGGGTAGTGGTGAAGATAACGTCATACACCCGTGGCCGTATTTGCAAGGAATGTTTCTGTACATTGGCAGCTTTCTGTGAAGCTGAACACTCCGCTACCTACGGTGGCGCATTGCATTCAGGCAATCAGGTTATGAGATAATTATCTCATAATTACAAGATAGTATCTCATAATTATGACATATTATGTCATTATTACAAGATAATTATCTCATAATTACGAGATAATTATCTCGTATTAACGAGATAATCATGATTTATGACACATTTCCAATTCTGCCCCCACTTGTGTGAGCCAATGACATGGTCTATTAGAGTATAGACCTAACAGCTTCCCAAGAGAAAGTCTGAAGCTGAAGTTCCTTTCAACACTGCAAAAACTGCTTATCTAACCAAATCTAACCAAGTGTTATTAATCTTATATCAAGATAAAAAAAACTAGTTGGTATTGTTTTCAGTATAAAGAGACTTACCTAGCGCTTTCTTGTGAAATCATTTGACTTAAAGGAACACGCCACCCAAAATCAGTAGTAATATATGTTCTTACCTTAACTTTCACGAGTTGAGTCGTACCTCTCCCGCGGTATGTGCACTCAAACGCTCTGGCGCGCGGTGCGAATGTGTTAGCATGTTGCTATGCTAGCGGGCTCTGCCGTGGCCGTAGAGAGAGTATGATGGCATTAATCAAACACATCCACATTTTCCCTACTTAAATACAGTTGCACAAGTAGTTGATTAAAAATGTTAGGGCACACAACATGAAACGTGACGATTTTCCAAGCGAATAAACAGGAGAACTACAATGTCTGGCGCAATAGCACTTGGGAGTACTTCGACCTAGGTAGTAATATTAATTAACACCTAATTGTAGATCCTATCATGGGCGGACTGGCCATCTGGCATACCGGGCATTTTCCCGGTGGGCCGACGCACCTTTTGGGCCGATAGAATAGGCTATATAATTATTTTGGCCAACGATCGGTCCAAAGGAAGGACAATCAGCGGCCCATTGGTTACATTTCTATTGACATTGGACTGATCCAATAACAGCTCACGTCAGGCCCCACCCCTCCCATTTTGGCTCAGAGCCAGCATCAAAAGTTAATCTAAGTTGCCTACACGAAATTGCGGCGGGTGCCGGTAGTGACAATTGTGCAAAATTAACACCAATGTAAAAGATTCAAAAATACAATATTGCAAGTAGGCTAGGCTAGCATGTCAGTAACATGTTGAAGTTCGTTGAGTCTGAACGAGGATGTAAGCAAGCTAGAGCAGAGGGACAGTGAGCAGATGGTGGAGAGTGCGAGCCTATTGAGGCTACATGATAAGAACTCACTCACTGGTGGAGCAGGTATGTGTGACATGCCATGCTGACGATGATGATTAGAGGATTTATTAATTGCGATAACGTAATGATATGGTAATGATAACATAGTAAGGCCGTGCTGTGATTACAATAACAAATAGCGCAACTTACATTTTGTAAATTAATGATTTGCAAACCCGGACAGCAAAAGAGTGTCAAATCGACGTTAATTGTTGGTAAGATTGATCAGTTTCCGTCAGACACCCAAAATTCAACATCGATGGCATGAGTGGTGGTTGGTCTCTCAAAGTAGAGAAGGTTTCTATCTTCGAAGGGTTATCATGCCATGGGCTAAAAGACTGTAGACTGACGGAAATGTAAGCTACAAAACGTAAAGTCATGCACAAACCAAATAAGCTATAACCTATACGATAGGCTACTGGAACAGATAATTAGTTCATGTAGCTATACTGTTCCAAAATGTACCAGCAATGTAGGTAGGTAGTATAGCCTACAGGAATACAATATTTCCAGCCCTGTTTATTTCATGTTGTTTCAGTTGTCCTACAGTGATAACTGGTATAAATTACATTAATGTCTACGACAATCTGGGTAATTTAATTCTTAACACATAGGCTTCAGTATTGGTTTTTGGCAGAGGTGGAAAAAGTACGAAAATATTGTACTCAAGTAAAAGTACCAATACCTTGATGAAATATTACTCAAGTACAAGTTAAAATACCAATCTGAAAATGTACTTAAGTAAAAGTAAAAAGTAGTTCATTTAAAATGTACTTTAAGTAAAAGTTACTTAGTTACTTTTTTTTTTTTTGGGGGGGGGGGGGGGTACCAGAACAACCAGTTTTACCAGAGACTTTCTAATGAGATACAGCACTTAAAAAATCCTCCATAGTAATGCATGGGGTTAGTCAGTTGTCTACAAATATCACAACCCTTCCGCGGCAAAACGTTGACTTGTGAATACATTGAGCCAATCATGTGGTGTGTTGTAAAATACATTGAGCCAATCATGTGGTGTGCTGTGAAGACATTGTGCCAATCATCTGTTGTGATCTCGCTGCTGGAGCAAGATTGGTGTCGTGAAGCCTTACGCACACGCATTTCTGCCGAAATAGATGCACGATAAGTGCCCAAAAAGTGTTGCAATATGGCTGCCGAGTGGAGGTACTTGCCTGAAAAGGACTTTGGTCCTAGCTCGAGTTGCTGCAGCCAGCAGCTAAGGCAGCCATGTTCATGCTCCCAGTGTGTAGCGCTGTAGCTGCAGCAACTCGAGCTAGGTAAAACCGATTGTTTCAGTTTTGTTCATACCGACAGTACTCGGTGACGTTGAGAAATGGAGATCTATGTGAAGGAGTTCTCCTTTAAGTTTGAGCAGATTAAAGGGCGTCGAACAGTGGGGGAGAGTGGGTAGTATAGGGCCCCAATGGAGGAGAGGGCCCTTGAAAAGTGGAATACGGGGGGTACAACATTTTCACCAGGCATTAGTAATAACTCCAGGTAAGGTAATAAGTAGAGTCCACTAAGTAGTAACAACTCCATAAGTAGTCATGTGTAATGAATTGGAATAACACAGGGAAAAAGTATTGAACAAGCTAAGAAAAAACTGTCTCTCTTTTAAATGCCTATTCCCTTAAGGCTACAATTACTATGTGTTTGATATCGAAACAAAATAACCCAGGCAGTCTCATCTAGGATATAGCACAGGTTGAAGTCAACGTCAAGTTGGTTCTATTTACTGACGTGAGTGTGTGTGTGTGTGTGTGTGTGTAAACATCTTGTAGATGACTCAGAAATTACATCGGAAGAAGAAGGAGTGAATAGTGGCAAGAGGCAAGCCGAAGGCTGCTGACAAGTTGTGGTACATGAAAATTTGGTACATGAAAATTTAGCTAAAAATTGGAGAATGCAATGCAATCAAGCATTTTGGACGACGTGGAGAGACAAGCCGGCAGCAGATTAAATGCTCGAGAGAGAAAAAGATGCTGTTTTAAAAGGACGTGCAGACCGAAGCTGCAGCAAACAGGTGATATTTAGACATTTATTTCACAAAATCCAAGACTAAGAACAGACAGACTATGTAACTGGACACGTTGAGCTTACTCTTTGCTTTGGGGTTGTTGGCGATTTGACAGGCTTATTTTTCATGCCACTTAAAGACATGTTAATCTCTCAAAGTACGAAAGTCATTCAAAGCAGGAAATCAGTAGGAAATATGTGCTTGCTTTTATTGAAAGGCTGTTTAGATCCTCAGCACGGATCCTATCCTTATCTCATAATGACGAGATGATTATCTCGTCATTATGAGATAATTATCTCGTAATTATGAGATAGTTATCTCGTAATTACAAGATAATTATGAGATACTATCTCGTAATTATGAGATAATAACCTGATTTTTTTTTTTTTGTGATGTGAATGCAATGCGCCACCGTAGCTACCTGCCTCAGCGGCCTGTGAAAGGCTATTCAGCATCGCAGGACTTGTCTTCAGTCCAAGAAGAGTAAGACTGAATCAGGCCCGGGGTGGGTAATCGGGAGAATTCCCGGTGGGCCGCTTCACTTTTGGGCCGGTCGAGGAAAAAAATATTGACATTTGTCACGTTAGTCTATCTTTTCTTAAAGTAGGACACGTTCCGCATTCTGTGCATGACACCAATGCAATGCCTCTGCATGGGTTGTAGCCTACGTGAGGGAGTTCTCCCAAAAAGAGTTGGTTGGGTCCATATAGCCCGTCTTTTCCAAAAAGTTTTCTCAGATACGGATAGCCGAGCCGGCCCTAGACACATGCGCCAGGAAGGATGGATGGTAGAAAGAGGCCAGGAGAGACTGAGCAGCAGATCAACCAGTCGACCACTGAAAAGTATGAGCCCGAAATTAGTGATGAGGAGGCCATGACTACAGGGACAAGTAGAGAGGATAAATTAAAGTTATTTAATGTAAAGAGCAATTATCCTACATGATAAACCTATATGCCTTGTTTGCTCAGAAGAGGGTGTAGTAAAGGAGTAGGCTAAATCACCAAACAACAATATAGCCTACCCATGCAAAAAACATGTAGCCTAAACATTAGTTCAATATCCTTCTTTGTGGAAGCGTGAGATACATTTCAAAGGCTTTCTTTCTTTCTTTCTTTCTTTCTTTTTTGTTAACTTGTGGAATAGTGGAATATTTTTTGTTAACTTCTTAGTTGAAGTGAATTACTATATAACCTTTACACATTTGTTGAACCATGGTACTAATAAAAACTACAGGATATAAGAGCTGAAATGTTGCTTCATTTATCAAATTTCCACCACTATGGAAACTCCCAAGCACTGAATTCTGGCAACTTTGAAAACCAGCTTCTTTTGAAGATGGACAGACACCTTTTCAGTTTCAACTAATGACTGCATATTATGACTGGCATATTAGTAGCTGGACATAGGTGGCCTGTGTGTGTGTGAGAGTGAGATGGTGACCTGGGGAGTAAGCCCTAGAAATGCTCATACCACATGACCAAAATGTTCTCCCTACAAGCAGGTCATTTTTTCTTTTCTTTTGTTTTAATGTTTTCACACATAGATGCATCAAACAAATAATTCAAAAGTCGCAGTACTGATGTGATGGGTCAAGTGTCGTATCGTTGACTAAAACACATATTTGGGATGTGTCATATTAGTAGCTGGACATAGGTGGCCTGTGTGTGTGTGAGAGTGAGATGGTGACCTGGGGAGTAAGCCCTAGAAATGCTAATACCACATGACCAAAATGTTCTCCCTACAAGCAGGTCATACAAAAGTGACATTTCTGTTTCTGTTTTTTTCTTTGATGTCAGCTCTAATATGCTGTTTGTTCTTTGAACTTAAGAGAATTGTGCCTGAAAAGTCCTAGAAAAGAATGTGATTTTGATTTGATGAGTGAGATTAAAAAGATATGGGAACCCTGAATATGCTTTATGCTTTACTATAAGAAAGCCAAAATAAAGTTCACAATAAAAGTTCAAAATAAAACCGCTTGCTTTTTACTTTTTACTTCAAATACTTAAGTACATTAAATATCAGAAAATTACTTTTGATACTTAAGTACAGTATATATCAGATACTTTAAGACTTTTACTTAAGTAATATTCTAAAAGGTAACTTTCACTTCTACCAAAGTCTTTTTCTAGTGCGATACTTGTACTGTACTTTTACTCAAGTATTGCTTTCTAGTACTTTATACAACACTGGTGTTCACTGTGTGCTGAGTGTGTCTCACTAATTCATGGATTGGGATAAATGCAGAGACTAAATTTCCCTCACAGGATCAAAAGAGTATATATATATATATATATATATATATATATATATATATATATATATATATTTATACTTATACTATCAACAGGTGATGAGTGTTTCTGTATATTTAAATGGTCTATCTGTCTGCAGGCACCATGTGGATCTATCCAATATACCAGCCCAACTACAATCCAGCTGCAGGGCCCCACTGTGATAAGACTGTCTACCTGTTTGCTTATTGGATGACCACACTGAATTCCCTAGTGGTAGGCGGAAGCATTGTTGTGTGTTATGTATACATTGCATTTCTTTTCACAAACATGATAGGCATTTCCTGGTTTCAGGTCCCTATATAACCATTGTTAAGGATGAACTCAGAGGACAAACAAACCCAGAGCTGTATAGTAGGCTTACAACGCATAGAGCCGTTTAGTAGGCCTTAGACATTGAAACAAAGGTGCAAGGTGCTTGAAAATGGTTAACTTTTGGCAGAGAAAAGCAGACTGAATTTCCCATGTGTAGTACAGGAGACATCTACCGTAAAACTGCAAATAATAGCCCAGGCTTTTATTTTCCCAAATATGTGCTGTCCATGTAAACAAACTAGCACTTGTCCAGTTCACTCTTGACTACGGTTGCTAGGGACCTATGGACCTAGGGGTCTATATCCAGGTTATTTGGCTGATGCTTTTTAACCAAAGTGACTCGATCCCTACAAGGTATCCATGTCTCTATCGGCTATGGTTGATTGATCCCAACAAGGTATCCATGGCTCTATCGGCTATGGTTGATCCCAACAAGGTATCCATGTCTCTATCGGCTATGGTTGATCCCAACAAGGTATCCATGTCTCTATCGGCTATGGATGATTGATGGCAACAAGGTATCCATGTCTCTATCGGCTATGGTTGAGTGATGGCAATTTCATTTATGGCCTTTTCACCTTCATTTGGTACCACTGATGATTATGGGATGGATGGGCTAGTGATCTGTTTGAATGTTTGATAAGGCTCCTACATTTCTGACTGATGATTATGGGATGTATGGGCTAGTGATCTGTTTTAATGTTTGATAAGGCTCCTATATTTCTGACTCATCCAGTAATCAGTCTGCACCAAGTAGTAGGGGGGCCTATGTGGTTATGTGGGTTTAAAATGTTAATTTTTGGGCAGTTGTTGGACTGTCTTCTGGGCTCACTGAACATGAAGAAAAATTAAGTATTTGTTTCACCTGTTTCAACCATATTTTTTCTAAAATTTTATATTTCACTGTAATTAACACAATATTTTTCACCTAAATCACTATCTATATTGAATTAAGTTCACATTTCCAGGTATGTTTGTGTTCATCATTATTATACATATATTATACATCATTATTATACAGAATACAGAATATCCTTTTTATAGATGTATTTTGTCACATAAGGCTTAAAATGGAACATTATTGTAAAGATCTATTCCTGTCTTGTTTTCCTAGTTTTGTGTTTTCCCATCATGTCTGCTCCTCTTGTGTCTTCCTGTTTGCTTTGTTTACTTCCTGTGTCTTGTGCCACGTGCTCCTTTTTTGTGTTTCTGTCAAGAGCGTGCAGATTAGCTTCGGCATGTTAGCACACACAGAACTCAAATCAGGGGGTCAAGAGCGTGCAGATTAGCTTCAGCATGTTAGCACACACAGAACTCAAATCAGGGGGTCAAGAGTTTATGTTAGCATACGCCATTTTCAAGTATGGCGCCGCATGGAGCATTAGGAACCAGCTCCGTGCACCAAAGTCCGTGTTGGGCACGAGCTCTCATGCTCGTTGGTGGGCGGGTACCTATCCGGCGGCTACAGCCAAACGTTATTCAGTGCATATTTATTTAGGAGCTTATGAGAAGACGTGTATATTATGGATATTTATGCATCATATGACAAATAAAGAAAATTGTATTGATCTTGTTTCGTTGTTGTTTGTCGCGAACAAAAATAGCCTAAATACTGTAAGTGATACTGTAAGCCTAAATACTGTAAGTGATACTGTAAGCCTAAATACTGTAAGTGATACTGTAAGCCTAAATACTGTTCCCACTGTAAGTCGACCCTAAAATTCCCTGATTTTTCCATGACTTTCTCTGAGTAAAAAGCTGAATTTCCATGACCTTCCCTATAAATAATATACCGCCACCGAAAATAACAAGACGTTTTAAACCAACCAATCTGATTTCGGATTCATGGCTTTTCAGTGCAAAACCTTGTTAACAGGTTATCCACAATATCTAAAGTAAGGCATGAGATAAGTTAATACCTGATAAAGACCTAGAAGGAAGCATTGAAATAAAGATCACATTTTGGGGACGACTACATGCTATTGCCAGAATTCCCTGGTATTCCCTGACTACAAAAATATTACATTTTCTATCCATGATCAAATTCCCTGACTGTCCATGACTTTCTAGAAATTCCCTGATCAGTGGGAACCCAGGTATAAGTCAATTCTCTTCCGTTGCTGTGCTAAACAAATACAATTAAATTAAAACCCACAAAAGTCTATTTGGATTTCATAAATAATTATAGACTAGGGGGACAGGCCCCTAGGTTAAAAAAAGCTTATACAAGTACCAGCATTTAGTTATTTATAAGAGAATTTGCTCATAAGAAAATGTTTCAATAAGAGCATTTCAGTATATTGACTGAAAATAATCAGCACATCAAACTGGAGTCTGGTAAACCTCATTAAGGCAATGTGACACCAGCTATTGTAACCACACCACTCGGTGTTGGGTTGCACAGTTTTGAAACGTGAAGGGTTGTTTTAGGAACATGTTTGTGCATGCCTGTAGCCAGCCACTCTGAGGCAGTCAAAGGCGATTCTAAACAAGTCAAAAATTCGAGACACGACCATCGTCAACATTTCTGTGTCCACCACTCTAGTTCATCCAAAACAAACCAGAAAAGGGACTCAAAGTGCTACAGTAATTACCGGAATTATCCTGTAATGATGTTTTGATGACAGGAAGTGAAACCTACACATTGATGGTGGTTTAGAGGTCAAAAGTGTATGTGATCAGATACACAAGGGCTATTTTGAACAGTTACGTCTCATCCACTTACAGACTTAGAACACTTAACCACAACAGTTTCAGTCTTTCCGAAGCACTAGCATCATGTTTCTGTGTATGTGATCAAACTTGGGGGAGTTCCAGCACTAGCTCTTCACAAGTTGTGCTGACGGAAGAGATGACGGAAGAGAGTGAGCGCACAATCAGTTAGCACTTAGCGACATCACAACATACAGTTAGCACTTAACATTAGCAACATCACAACATACAGTTAGCACTTAGCATTAGCAACATAACAATCAGTTAGTACTTAGCAGTAGCAGCATCACAACAAAGAGTGTCGAGGGAAGAGTTGCCACTGGTCATCAACTTCTAAAGTTATCACAGGTAATTTGTACTGTTACACTTACCATTACCATTCTCATTGGACTACACATTGTAGTGCATATTAGATATCGCATTTCTCTCGAGGTGTATTTCAATTGCTTATACTTTGCTGAATGTCATTTAAGGAACTACAGAAGAGTTCAGATGCAAAAGTCCACGTTCACCAATGTGCACAAACATATTAAATTGGTTTTGCATCTGAGCCCCTCTGAAGTTTTCTGTTGTTTAGGAGATACTTTGTGATGTTGTATTGTGCTTAATCACAAGTGCCCCCCATGCCATGCTGTAGTTTTACTTTTTGCTTCAAATTGACTGAAGTGGGTCAGCAAATGTTATCTGTAGTATGTATCAGATACCATTAGGCTTCTTGTGCACTTTTTCCATCATCTAAATTAGTGCTTTCTGTGTGTGCAAATTCATGAATGACTACACATTATCTAAATGTTTAGATACAGAGATACATGTTAAATCATACACAACAATTGCCTAAAATATTTATTTCATGAGCTACATGTTATGCTACAAGTGTCTGGGTTTATTGGTCCACTTTTTCCATCATTGAAATTAGTGCCTTCTGTGTGTGACAGTGTTTGGGAGATTCTGCAAATTCATGAATGACTACAACTTTTGATAGAGAATTCATATTTTCTAAAATGTTTGATACAGAAATACATGTTAAATCACACACAGCAATTGAAACTCTAAACCAAAGCCTAAAATATATATTGCGTAAGCTACATGTTATGTTAGAAATATCTGTTAAATCATGTGATGCTACAGTGTATGCGCCTGGGGTTATTAGATTATGTATAATTGTAAAATACAGATGTGTTTGTATGTATGTGATGGTAATGTATATTAAACATAAACATTAAGCAGAGGAGAGAGGCAGAAGAATCATGTGAGTTGAATCATGTTTTTATTTAATTTTAATTATTTTATAAAGTTTGTCTCGTATAGATGTCTCGTAAGTCTTCTCTCATTGACAAAGCTACTTACTTATACAGTTTACAAACATTCACTTAAACACATTTTCATCTAATCTTAATGATGAAGTTAAAGTCAAAGTGCATGAACAGACCTACAGAATGACGGTGTTTCAGAGGTGAAAAGTGTACGTGACCAGATGCACACAAGATGGACGCTTACGTGCCTCTCAGCAGCCTAGAGGCACACGCCACTTCACCACAACGGTTTCAGTCCTCTTGCAGCACTAGCCTGGTTTCAGTTTCAATCCAAAAAGTCCTTCTACTCTGTGCTTGAATGGTGTAATGTGCTGGGTGATGGGTTAATATGAAAGCGTACCTAAATAGACTGACTAGTTGATGTCTATTCTAGTGGCATGTGTCACTGACAAAGATTTACTCACACCGAATACTATACAGAGTATTAATATGAATGTCCTTGAAAAATAGTTCTACAGAGTGTGAAAGTGCAGACAGGCCTACATAATCATAGTGGTTCAGAGGTGAAAGTGTACGTGATCAGAAGCACGAGGGATCTATTAAATAGAATAGTTCAGTTTCATCAGATTAGAGGAACAGGACACACTCAAAATAGTTTCTGTCTTCTGAAGCAGATCGGAAGCACGAGGGATCTATTGAATAGAATAGTTCACTTTCATCAGTTTCTGTCTTTCTGAAGCAGACACAAGCAAAAAGCTCTTCCCCTCTGTGGTTGCGTGACCATAACTTCAGCACACGCTAATTATGAAAAGAAGTCCTGTTCTCAAGTTTTACTAAGAAATGCCTCTATTGCCATATACAAGGGCTTTTCTTGAAATATCACTTGTCTATTGCCATATACAGTACAAGGACTTTTCTTGAAATAACACTTGTCTATTGCCAATGTGTTGTTTTTTTCTATTCAAGCCGTACACAGATCAGCTCATGTTCTCATAATTGTTTAGGACAGATTCTATCTCACAATCTCATTGCTATTGTGTAGTTCCTTTTTGTAATAACTAGAGCTACAGCTGGCCTGTGTACGTGTCTGACTGTGGGAGCGCTCGTAACAGTCTTCTCACAGGGTCAGGCGACAGAATGCTTAACCACAACGGATTCAGAGACTTCTAGAAGCAGGAGCAGTGTTAGGTGTGCGTTTTAGACTCTTCTAGAAGCAGGAGCAGTGTGACGTGTGCGTTTTAGGTGGGGATCACACTGGCAAGCGGCAGGTTTCCTATTGTTCTCGATGGTTCGGCAGCGGAATGTTGGCAGCGCTGGCGTAACGCTAGCGCTGAACAAGCTGAGCGTTGAACTTGAAATTTTCAGTTTAGGCAAACCGTTTGTGTTGCTTAGGAAATGAGATAGAACTTATAGACCTCTGAAGTTCGCCTACAAAAAAAAACAAAAAACGGCCATCTTTGCCCATATAAGGAGATCTGGGGTAGCAAAAATCTAAGTGTGCCACCTTCACGTACCGGAGATCACAGTATCCACTCGAAGCCAGAGGACAAAAGTGTGTTCAGGAAAACGTCTGCATTTCAGACTTTTTCATCCCCACGAGAGTTTAACAGGTGTGATAATTTAAAATCCCCATGTTATTTTCCCATAGGAAGAATCGGGATGTCAAAGATGGCAACTTTTTTGTAGGCGAACTTCAGAGGTCTATTATGGTCTGAGCGTTGTGTTTACACTTCAGAGGTCTATTATGGTCTGAGCGTTGTGTTTACACTTCAGAGGTCTATTATGGTCTGAGCGTTGTGTTACACGTGCCGCTGGCCAATGTGGTCCCACCTTATAGTATTCTAGAAGCAGGAGCAGTGTGAGGCGTGCGTTTTAGACTCTTCTAGAAGCAGGAGCAGTGTGACGTGTGCGTTTAAGAGTCCTCTAGAAGCAGGATCAGTGTGACGTGTGCGTTTAAGACTCCTCTAGAAGCAGGATCAGTGTGAGGCGTGCGTTTTAGACTCTTCTAGAAGCAGGAGCAGTGTGATGTGTGCGTTTTAGACTCTTCTAGAAGCAGGAGCAGTGTGACGTGTGCGTTTTAGACTCTTCTAGAAGCTGGAGCAGTGTGACGTGTGCGTTTAAGACTCCTCTAGAAGCAGGAGCAGTGTGACGTGTGCGTTTTAGACTTCTAGAAGCAGGATCAGTGTGACGTGTGCGTTTTAGACTCCTCTAGAAGCAGGATCAGTGTGAGGCGTGCGTTTTAGACTCTTCTAGAAGCAGGAGCAGTGTGACGTGTGCGTTTAAGACTCCTCTAGAAGCAGGATCAGTGTGACGTGTGCGTTTTAGACTCTTCTAGAAGCAGGAGCAGTGTGAGGCGTGCGTTTTAGACTCTTCTAGAAGCAGGAGCAGTGTGATGTGTGCGTTTTAGACTCTTCTAGAAGCTGGAGCAGTGTGATGTGTGCGTTTTAGGAGCAGTGTGACGTGTGCGTTTAAGACTCCTCTAGAAGCAGGATCAGTGTGACGTGTGCGTTTTAGACTCTTCTAGAAGCAGGAGCAGTGTGAGGCGTGCGTTTTAGACTCTTCTAGAAGCTGGAGCAGTGTGACGTGTGCGTTTTAGACTCTTCTAGAAGCTGGAGCAGTGTGATGTGTGCGTTTTAGACTCTTCTAGAAGCAGGATCAGTGTGACGTGTGCGTTTTAGACTCTTCTAGAAGCAGGAGCAGTGTGACGTGTGCGTTTTAGACTCTTCTAGAAGCAGGAGCAGTGTGACGTGTGCGTTTTAGACTCTTCTAGAAGCTGGAGCAGTGTGACGTGTGCGTTTTAGACTTCTAGAAGCTGGAGCAGTGTGACGTGTGCGTTTTAGACTCTTCTAGAAGCAGGAGCAGTGTGAGGCTTGCGTTTTAGACTCTTCTAGAAGCAGGAGCAGTGTGACGTGTGCGTTTTAGACTCTTCTAGAAGCAGGAGCAGTGTGACGTGTGCGTTTTAGACTCTTCTAGAAGCAGGAGCAGTGTCAGGCGTGCGTTTTATGTGATTTGCAAACCACTGCATTCTGTTTTTATTTAATTCTGTTGTTTATTAGGGTGCCCTAATCTGGTCATGCACATACTTTCCATGACAGAACTGAAACTGTTATTATGGAGTCATAATATTTTATCAATCTTTTGTCTCAGGTAAACAAACAAACCCAGGGTGCACTTGAACGTCTTCATCAGCATTCATCCACAATGGGGAACGGACCATCAGAGAGCAATATGGGCGACAGCTTGAGATGCTGCAAGTGTAACACAGTCTTGCCCCCATGTGGTTCTTATGACAATTACCTTAAACAGACTATACATGAGCGCTTTGTCTATGTTTACAACGGAGGACAATACTTCAGGCCAGTCGGCTATGACAATGCATATGAGTGCTCAAACTGTTTCTATAAGCCAATCAGAGATCGGGAAAGAATCCAGAGAGAGGAGGAGGAGAGGAGAAGAGAAGAAGAGAGAAAGAGACAGGAAGCGGAGAAGAGAAGGGAAGAGGAAAGGAGGGAGGAGAAGAGAAGGGAAGAGGAAAGGAGGGAGGAGAAGAGAAGGGAAGAGGAAAGGAGGGAGGAGAAGAGAAGGGAAGAGGAAAGGAGGGAGGAGAAGAGAAGGGAAGAGGAAAGGAGGGAGGAGAAGAGAAGAGAAGAGGAAAGGAGGGAGGAGAAGAGAAGAGAAGAAGAGAGAAAGAGACAGGAAGCGGAGAAGAGAAGGGAAGAGGAAAGAAGAAGGGAGGAGGAACAAAGAAAAGAAGAGAGAAGAAATGAGGAGGACCAAAAGAGAGAGGAAGAGAAGAGCAAAAGAGATGGGTAACTCCAAAAACAATACTTGGTTCATGATAACAATAATATCACAATAGGCTACAGTTACTCTGTGATACTACGATTAATCACAATATCTTTGTAAAAATACCCTTAAGTAGGCAGATAATAGTCCTAAATTGGCAAAATTATGTATTTCATGTACAAGACATTTTTGCACCATAAGCTACTATATCTGTATCTGTGTCTCCACATCAAAGGAACATCAAGACTGAACTGCTGCAGCTGCTATTCAAGACCCTTGATGATCTGGAAGAAAGAGACTTTAAAAGGTTTAAGGCGTTCATGTCTGAGAAACATCTACGCGGTTATGAACCCATTCCTAAAGCAAGACTAGAGAATGCCGATGCCACAGAAATAATCAACCAGATGTCACAGGTATTGTGTGTGTGTGTGTGGGGGGGGGGGGGGGGGGGGGCACTTCAAACAATATATTTGAATAATGTGTCTTAATGAGTGCCCTTCTAGTGTTGTAAACATAATGCAACACCCTATACGGTGCCCTTTAAAATGGTCTATACACCATTCCCTGTGTGTGTCCTTCCATCAGTAAAGGGTTCCATTATGGAGTGCCCTCTACGCTGCCCCTACATGCCAGTGTTCTAAAGGGTTCCATTATGGAGTGCCCTCTGACCTACATGCCAGTGTTCTAAAGGGTTCCATTATGGAGTGCCCTCTATGACCTAAATGCCAGTGTTCTAAAGGGTTCCATTATGGAGTGCCCTCTATGACCTACATGCCAGTGTTCTAAAGGGTTCCATTATGGAGTGCCCTCTGACCTACATGCCAGTGTTCTAAAGGGTTCCATTATGGAGTGCCCTCTGACCTACATGCCAGTGTTCTAAAGGGTTCCATTATGGAGTGCCCTCTGACCTACATGCCAGTGTTTTTTAATGGGTTCCATTATTGAGTGCCCTCTTTGACCTACATGACAGTGTTCCAAAGGGTGTAATTTTCAGTACAGAATGCAGCCCTATTCTACTACATCTGAGAAAGAAGTGCTAACGAAAGTATATAAGTAGATATACTCTTTTGATCCCAGGAGGGAAATTTGGTCTCTGCATTTAGCCAATCCGTGAATTAGTGAACACACAGAGCACACAGTGAACACACAGTGAGGTGAAGCACACACTAATCCCGGCGCAGTGAGCTGCCTGCTACAGCGGCACTCGGGGAGCAGTCGTGGATGTGGGCATGGGAGAGCAGTGCTCAACCACTTGCCCCGCCCACATTTTTCCTACTGGTCGGGGATCGAACCAGAAGCCTTCGGTTCCAATCCCAAAGCCCTAACCAGTAGGCCACGGCTGCCCCACATGCCAAGTGCTCCTCTAGTGGATAACATGTAATGCCATGAAGTAAAGAGCGTCCCTACTTGCATGAAAAAAAACTGTGTGTTTATGTATGTGTTATGGTGTGTGTGTGTGTGTGTGTGTGTGTGTCTCACAGGCATATGACCGTGATGGTGCGGTGCAGATCACCGCCTCCATCCTGAAGAAAATGTGTCGCATAGGCCTCGTAAATGACATGAGTAAGTAGGAAGCCCTGCATGTTTGTGCGTGTGTGATGGTAGTTTGTAGTCTGTAGATCTATGTTGATATTTTATACTATTATGATGCAAGATGCTGAAATGTGATAAATCGCCTGCCACTACCTTACCACCTGATCAAGAGGTAGATATTCCTACCTTGTCACAAACTTCTTTTTAAAGTTATTGTATTCTCTCTATAAATAAATCAGCTGAATAAGGAGCAAAATAATTCACCCTAAAACCAGAAGGAGGTTGTTTGAGATCTAAAACTGAACTCTTGTTATTTGTCCAAACACAAACACTGAAATGGAAATTACGAAAGTCTCCACTTCAAGCCCACAGCAACTCCACTCCACCATCCTCTACTATCTTTTTCAGTGACAAAAACAGAGGGTTTTTAAAATGTTTTCACTCATCACACCTAATTTGGAAAAAAGGAGGTTGTTTGAGATCTAAAACTGAACTCTGTTTTACAAACACAAATACTGAAAGGGTTTGTTAAATGTTTTCACTCATCGCACCTAATTTGGAAAAAAAGAAAGAAAACAACAAAAATACAGCATAATTGACACATATTAACTAATGTTTTCCATTTGTAATGTCAGGTTTGAGTATGTTATTAGTATTTGAGTATATTGTTTTTATATTTTCTACTGTACTTGTGAGAGTCAGTTGGGTGTTGCGCCCCAAACCAAGGCTAGGCGGGTGTGGCAGTTGTAACTTGTATGAGACAAGTTTTTTTTTTTTCATCAAATTGTATGATATTCTTCTTTTCATTAAAAGAAAGTCTAAATCGGCAGTATTTGGTGTGCAAGTTTATCCTGGTATTTCTTCTGTACTACACTATCATCACAATATTCAGAATAATGCGAGGTGTCCTGTTATACAGATTTAATGGACAAGGGTGATTACATTTTTTTTTTAACCAGATCTACTTCATCCCGTTATTCAGAATTAATAGCCACCACACCAGCCAATCAGAAAAGAGTATTTTTTCTCTCCGGGTGATAAGCTTCCTGTATTATATCATTCATTCTGCCTGATCCTGAACCTGCCTGATGGTTGTAGTCACAGACAGAAGTGTAGGAGTGTTATGTTTCATTTTATTAAGCTACTATGATACAAAACACTATATTATAAACTATAAATGTAAATCTTTATTTTCTTTCAACAGGACGTACGGTCGGAGATAGGATTAATCTGAAGTTTCTGGATGAAGACGTGATAAGGATAATTCATGATGAAAAAAATCAATTACTTTCTATTCACCTACAGTAAATTAATTAGTTAGCTAATTAGTTAGGTGATTAGTTAGTTCGTTTGTTAGTTAGAATACCCACTTACGTTCCATAGGCCTACGGGTACTGAGTTAGGTTATACCAACTACTTACTTTCTATAGGCCTAATTTCCTGCCTATTAGTCGAGTTTTATTGATTTTACAAGCGATGAGGTCAATACACAGGGCCAGACACATGAATATGCATCTCTTTGCTTCATTACTCTTTATGATTGGAGCACAATCTGATTCTGATTCATTGGGCTACTGGGCACTGCGGTTAATCAATACACAGTTTATACGGGACATTACTGCAGTTTCTTTTTAATGTGTGGTAATATACTGTTAATTTGGGCAGTATAGGGTGTCAATGATGGATGGGGGTATGAAAATAGTAAAACATGAATATGACTGTACATTTTCAAGAATGGCTACTTTTTTATACATGTATATACATTTATACATAGACCTGTTCCAAGACGTCGAAGACATAACATACATGTCATATGTACATGTAAGTAATTAACTGGTACACTTAATAGGTTTATTCTACTGTATCAAAGAGTAACAAGGTTATAGCAGCACAGCTGTTACATGTACACTGAAGACAATGAGGCCTTGACTGGAGCTAAGAATGATTTGTATATCAAATCTATCATGACCAGATTTACCCCATCCAGCAGGTCTCAGGTCAGCTCTTTGCCTCTGATGAAAATTTAGGCAAATTGGCAAAGTTTTGTAAAAGCACTCAGTATTACAATGTAACAGCTATATGTAGGTACCCACAAATACATAATGCAAGTACAATGATAGTACCTGATAGTACATGTTGTTACACAGGTTGTACCACTGTACCTAATTAGGTAGGTACACTGTAACAGCGACACATTAAAATAAAGTGTTACCGAGCTTTTTAACATTTTTAATGACCTATTTCTCAAAAAGTATAAACTTTTACAAAAATCTGAAATAATAACTCTCTTGCCCCACTCCAGACCTTCAGAACGGTTATTTCAACATGTCTGTACGTTAAGCGGTTAGAGTCGCATTCATTCTTGAAACGGTAAAAAGAAAAGGTTATAAGAAGAAGAAGAAGCCAGGAGATTTCAAGATAGTGGATTCCATCCACTATGATTAATGGCAGCAAAGTGAGTAAAGTAAATATACCTAGTAATTTCTGGTCTGCTTTCTGTTGTACAGACAAAAAACCCACAATAGCTTTATCACAGTGGGCCACATCCTATAGCTTTATCACAGTGGGCCACATCCTATAGCTTTATCACAGTGGGCCACATCCTAGAGATGAAAGAGGATGGATCAGCAGTGGAATACTGAATACCGATCTCGCAAGAAATACCTCACTGAACTTTTAAATCAATCACCCTGAGGTGAATACTCATTAAATGAGGTATAAAAATGTTTGTGGAAAATGGCTCCATCTAGTGTAATGAATGCCAGTCACATATATTACCGTGGTTGAGTTTCTACTGATCTAAATGTGTGTTTCTACTGATCTAAATGTGTTTGTAAATATGCTTGTCTGTGCCTGTGTGTGTGCGTGTGTGTTCTGAGGCCTTAGTGGAGCGGTTAAGCTCATTGACAATTCCATGATGAAAACATCTGGTAGAGAAAGGGAGAATGATCATTTGGAATTGTAGGCACCTCAGATGTGGGAGTATGAGTTTCATTAGGTGGAAAAGGATACAAAAAAATCAACAACTAATAGTTACATATGTTACCATAAATCAATCAAATTCATTTTTAAGTCGAAAGAAACAGGTTATTTGTTATGTTAACTTGTGTATTTATTCAATTTAATATAAACATATATTATTACATTATATTACATTTACATTTAGCAGACACTTTTGTCCAAAGTGACTTACATATGTCAACTATATTACAAGGGATTACATTGTCCCCGGAGCAACTTGGGGTTAAGTGCTTTGCTCAAGGGCACAAGGGTGGTGGCCGGGAATTGAAATGACAACTACACTACACTACTATAATAACCTACTCCCACCATAATACTATTATTAACTACACTACACTACTATAATAACCTACTCCCACCATAATACTATTATTGTTTGAAATAACTAGATGTACCGCAGAGCGGTACAAAATATGACCGCCGCCCAGTCCAGCACATTTTTTCCACAAAAATAAATCACGCTGAAAGGCCTATATGATTCTAACTGTCTCACTAAATTGCATTATCCACACTCAATTCTCCCTGGTATCTGCTAGACAACAAGTACCAAAACATGATTAGTGCATAGATTTCACATGTAAAATTCATTTTATACAACCCCACCTCCATCTTGCCTGTTCATAATTCTGAGAAATTCTTGAATTGTGTGCATGTACATGTTTATGTTATGTGTGTGGGTGTGTGTGTGTGTGTGTGTGCGCGTGCTTGTGTGTGTGCCTGCGTATGTGCCTGTGCATGCAAGCGTACATATGTCTACTGTGTGAGTATGTGTCATACGTATGATTACTGTGAATGTATGTGTGTGTGTGTGTATCTGTTTGTGCACATGTGTGCACATGAAATGGGTTAACATGACCCCTGGAGGCAAACATACGGAAAAAAATGGTCATCCTAGGCCCTACAGTTCTCAAGATATTCACAGAGAACTGTGTCTGCCCTACCCTCCTTTCGGGGGGTCCAGTCCAGCGGGGGGTTACAGATCAAAACGAAAAACGACGGTTCCATGCTATCCATGTGGGGTTACATGCCCACCAAGTTTTGTGTACCCCGGTCTTTCAGTGTCCCGGGAATCCCTGTTGGTGTACGTCACTAAATGTACACATAAATTATTTTATTGTAAGGCCCCCCATGAACGAAAGTACACAAAACTTGGCATGCATTCGGAGGGTGTCATAATGATCCTACACTTTTATTTTCGTGCAGTTTTGACCTTGTCAGCCAGAGATATTGTGATGAAAACACCTTATTTTTTGCTTTTTAATTTTTAACTAGGTGGCGCTATACATGAAGTAAGTGGTAATGGGATGGGTTGACATGCCCCCCCAACATACATAAAAAAGGTGGACCTCCTAGGTCCTACGGTTCTCGAGATATTCACAGAAAACTGTCTCCGGCCACCTACAGGCCAGTTGGTGTATAGTAACATAAATGAATTTATTGTGTGGCCCCCCATGAACGGAATTCCACAAAACTTAACGTGCATACAGAGGGTGTCATAATGATCCTACACTTCCAATTTCGTGCAGTTTTGACTATGTTAGGTCACAGATACCTGCGATTACAACACCTCATTTTTACTTTTTTGTGTTTAACTAGGTGGCGCTATACATGAAATGAGTGGTTATGTAATGGGTTGACATGGCCCCTTGAGATCAACATACAAAAAAAAAATGGTCCTCCTAAACCCTACGGTTCTCGAGATATTCACAGAAAACTGTGTCTGCCTTCGCTGCGCGGCGGTCATAATTAAGTCCCTTCAGGGCGAAGCAAGACCCCTCCGCTGGCGCGTATTAAGTAGTTGTGAGGCGCCAGCCTTTCTCATACTTCTGTGACCTGAAAATTATTCTACCTTGTCTTTTTATTACTTTTATTATATCTATAAATAAACTTGACTTGACCTGAGGCTGCAGCCCACATTGTGCCCCACACAGTCCCCTTTGTTAGAGGAACCGTATGTAAGAAATGTATTTCAATTAATCATAAAATGGCTCTGATATGTCACTAGACATTAAGAAACCATGTTCATTTCAAATACTTATATGACTGACAACAGTAGTCCGGCCAGGATATTGTCATTTAAAAATTGAAGTTGCAGCCCTCAACCGATGTTGATGTTGTGTTTTGTAATGTCATGTTGTGTTTTGGCCTGATGCGCCACCCTCCACCTATGTACTAATCACAAGTCAGTAGTGTTTTGGCATCCGGGTTGGCAACCGCGAGTCAGGGGGGAGGGGGAGGGGATACACCGCTCTTCAGTAATTTGAAAGTGATTGCAGTACCAGTTTTGGCCACAATCTTACATATGGTTCCTTTAAGCCGGCCCTGGGTGTATGTGTGTATGTGTTGGAGTGTGTGTGTTTGTGCATGTGTGAGTTATGGTGTGTGTCTGTGTGAGTGTGTGTGTGGAGGTATGTGTGTATAGGTGTGTGTGTGTGTGTGAGAGAGGGGGTTGTTTGTGTGTGTAAATGAGGAGCATGTAAGACAGTGTGCAGATGGGACGGATATCTTTTCTTTAGCCTGTAGTGTCCTACCTTAAACAGTAACTGCATCATTTGATTTGAAGCTCCTTATTTAATAACAGGCCTATTCATTCTACTACAGTGGGGCAGTCAAGCACAAAAATGGAGTACCGTCACACCGGTGTGACGGGAATGTTGGGAAATGAACGTTCTAAAGAATATCTGGGTTCATTCAGAGCCATATAAAGGTAGAGTTGCGACAACTCCATTGACGCTAATGTTCCATTTTTTTCCAACAATGGCAGCTAATGGAAGCCTCAAATAGTTCCCGGAAGTTAACAATTATTATCACCCGGTGAGAAGAAATACTCTTTTCTGATTGGCTGGCGGGTGGCCTTTAATTCTGAATAACAGGACACCGTTCCATATCAATGCTTATGAATGGTAACTATAACAACCATAGTAGGACGACGGTTGCAGCGCTCTAGAATCTTTTGGTTGCAGGCTTCCCAACAATGGAATCAACTGTAAACAAGCTAACTGTCCATGCTAAAGTTGTACAACAAGCTGAACTAGTGAGCTTCTTTTTAAACAGAACCGCGTGTTTACAGTGTTTACAGTGGCAACCGGGTGATAAGCGGGATAACGGCCTTCGAGGTGTGTCCAGTTATACGGAATTAATGGACTTGGGCGGAGGGGAGTTTTTGCCCCTCGCCCTCGTCCATTAATTCCGTATAACAGGACACCTCGGCGGCCGTTATCCCTTACATAACAGCAGTGCAGTTACAGCAGTATAGACTGTTTGTAACCAACATTTCAGACTCAGATTTACATTCCTTTGCCTCATCCGAATAATAATAATAATAACAGTAATAGTAGTAAAGTAATAGTAGGCTATCAATAGCCTAATTATAATAATAAACGATTTATGTATCGACTATGACTTTTCTGCTGCTCAGTATTTATCAGTTCCTCATCAAATAAATTAAAAGAGGCTAAAAGCCCAATAAATGTGCCACACGTAATAGCCGAATATAAGATAACCCTTGCCTATCCCATTTCAATTAGGCAGCACTACACCACCACGAACAAGCTGTCATTACGTTTTTGCGTTATAGGCCTACAACTTTTATGACGTGACGTTTCTTGGGCATTTAGCTTCACCATCACATCAAGTTGTAACGCATGCGCAATGCTCATCTAGGCTATGGATTTAAGTGGCTTAAAGGCAGCAAAAGTGGGATATAGTGCAACTGCTTCCCCAAAACAATTCCTTCATAACTGTGTATTTAATCGTTTGATATGTGGATAACTTTCAGTGTACTAAACAATAGGTAAAGATTTTGTTATCACAAGGCTAGCTGGTTCGTTATATGGCGAAGCATATAGCCAACTTTGTTTGCAGCAGTGAAGCTGAGTTTGTTGTTAACATTGTTGGTAACTGTCAGGGAATTTAACCCCAACATATAGATACAAGAACCACAACACGTAGTATGGCTTTGCCCACAAACTCTGGTACCAAGAGGAGAGCCTGCTAAGGAAGAATTCCTCACACCATCAGTCTCTGACTCTGCAGCCTAAAAGCTGTCTTTTATTGTACAGATGCACACAGAAAATAGGAAGCAAGACATAGCGACTTCATTGTGACATACTCTTATCTCACCCACACACACACAGAGACAGGGTGCAGTTCCTGTCTGTCTGGGTGCACACTTAACTTGTACTCTCTGTTCTTAGAACTCAGCACAACAATATTTCTGCTTACACAAATGGTTACAATGATAATTATGACCGCCGCTAGCGAAGCGTTCATATAGGGATTGTCAAAGTTTTTTTTTTTTTTTTTTTCCCCGTCATCTACTTCCTGAATTTTTGGTCAACGATACCCGGGACACCGAACCACCGGGGCACATGAAATTTGGTGGGTATGTAGCCCCACTAGACTTTTAGGGAAAAATTTCGTTTCGTCCCCGGGGGCCACTCCACCCCCGTGCTGGGCCCCCCGAACCGCAAAAAAAGCAGTTTTTCCTAAATAACTACCTGAACCGTGGCACTGAGGATGAAGAATCTTTTATGGTATGTTGGTCTCAAGGGCCCACATCAACCTGGCCCATAATCACTCATTTGTGATTTGCACCCCCCCCCCCCCGGTAAAAAATGAAAATGCAATATTATTCTGCTTTAATCGCCCCTATCTTCAGTTAAGATGTTCAGAACTGCACCAAATTTTATGTGTATGATTGACCTGGCATTCTCTGGGGGTATGCCAAGTTTCGTAGAATTTCATCCATGGGGGGGTCTAAAAAAAATTAGGTTATGTGTACATTTAGTGACTGTACACTCATTGGCCTGTAGATGGCGGTGCACACATATACACATGCACACACACACAGGCACCCACATACTATCGGTATTAGAACGGCCGATACATAATTACAAATTCAGTAGGATTAAAAGAAAGCCATAATAAATATTCATCACCATCATCATGGCTGCATTTCCAGTATTGGCGATAAGTAGTAGTTTGTCCACTAGATGGCGCATCGTTGCAGTGAGACGTAATTTTGTTGGAAGTTAAAAGTGGGTTGAAAAAAACAATGGACGCTTCCTACAAGGACTGTAATTTACCGCAGAGAACGTCTAATAAGGTTAGGACGATGTTCACATGAAATGTAATTCCCATTTCTTCTTGAAGCCGACATACATCTGAGGATGTTTATCGGACATGCTTGGTTTTTACTGCAGGTACGTTAATCTTATAATATCAATAAGGACCTAGGTAATGTTACCGTTAGCGTTGGTTGAGTGATGGAGGCCAATTTGATTGATTGCATTCGTAGAAAACTAGAAATGCAGATATACCAAGCAAATTCAAAAATCATTCTGTGCAATGGAAGATTTACCAACGTTACTGATACAGTTTTGCCTATAGCCTACATGCGTGAGACTAAGACGCCTGTTTATTTTGTTTTAAGTGCATGCAGGGTGTGTGAGAGGGGAATCGATGTGCTTTGATTCCAGCTTGGTAGTTGTAGTCTGTGAAATTAAAAAGCACGTGTGTGTGAAGTATCCAAACAATGACACCTTCATTTCATTATGGTTGCTTTAGCAACACACCTTAAGCTACTGTGTAGTGGGTCCCATTTAGAAGTGGCTACTTCATTCGCGCTTTCCTTAACTCATGGAGCTGCATGAATTTTATTACAACTTTTCGCCACAATATGGCAGTTTAAGTCCGCTTGATACTGTAAGGCGTAAGCCATTGGTTTCCAAAGGAGATTTTATTTGTGTCGCCAGCATAGCCTATTGACAATTTATGTTGTAAATAGGCCTACCTTATAAGCCTACCTGTAGCTTAGGGAAGCTAACAGCTTTCTCTTAGGATCTAGTTTGTTAGTCACAGTTTTGTCATAACTCCCTGATGCATTTTTGCATTTAGAATAGCCAGAGCGTGGATATCTCAATCGGAAAATTAAACAATATCGGGTGCCATGGACTAGGCTGGGTGAACCCAGCCTGATCTGCCCGCTATTTATTTTTTGATTTCTTAAAGGTAAACTATGCAGTATTGGCAATTTCCTTACTGTTTTCTCGGTTTTTGCTTCTTTTTCGCTGCCTTTGTCATGACGAATGTCTGAGAAACTCCATCGCTACCTTTTTCTAGCCGGTGCCTGGCGTGTATGTGTATTTGAATACAGTAAAGCAACTTGTTACACTCGTTATACTTTCTGACACTGAGGCCGTCGGCCCGCCGGCCCACAGTTGCAAGGGTGGTTTTTCCGCTCACAGGCGCTAGGGGGAAGCGAGACGGCCACCATTCAACCCGAAAAAAGTCATATAATCATTCCAATGACTCTGAAGCTGTTAAATGAAGGTAAATTAAGCGAAAAAACTTGCACATTAAGCTAAAAAACCTGCATAGTGTGCCTTTAAAAGATTGAGCTTGGTCTGGTGAAAGCCAGACTAGCCATGGACCTCAGTTACACAATGCAAGGGAACATGAATCAGCCTATATTTGCACGAACAATAACGGACAACAGTTCTTCAACTTTGGCCCGTTAAAATGTGTATGAACAGTCTAGCGACGCATTTCATCAAGGCCCATTTGGACATGTCAGTTATTTGCACCACTGGTTACATGTAAAACAGCATTTCGTTTCAGACTACTGTTACTTAATTTGTGCATTAACAATAACGTTTCAGACTACTGTTACTTAATTTGTGCATTGACAATGAAGTATTACATGAACTAAAGATGACTAAAATCTTATGTAGAAGAAGAAACATTCACAAAAAATCCATCCATCCAAAAATGACCTTTGTTTTTGATAGCTGTTGAAAACGGCATGGAACTGACAGAGATGTTTTTGTTCATAAACAAACAAACAAACAAACAAACAAATAAATACATAAATAACATTATGCTGATACCTTTTGCTTTTCCCAAATACAATGTAGCCTACAGGTGTAAATGACCTTTCATCAATCAGTTGCAATGGATGAACTGTGATGAACTGCCCTACTTGTGATTGTTTAGAGATTTTAAAGGTTTTATAACAATGCTACATCTTCTTTGGCTATTCTACAATCTATTCAACTTTTCAGCACCAGTAGGCTACTTTCTGTGCAGCCGCACACACACACTCAGGCATGCCAAACAAGCATACACAAAAGTTTGAAGAGTGGGGGATGGAGTAAAATATGGAGACAAATTGAAGTGTGATTTATTTTCGCGGAACGGCTGTACAGGACTGAGTGGCGGTCATATTGTGTACCGCTATGCGGTACATCTAGTTTAAAACAGGGTTCTCAAGTCTCACGCAATGGGTGTGAGACACACGCAATTCAACAAGTTCACACGCTCACATGCCACACCTTCTCACGCAGAAATATTACTAGGGATGTCAAGGTATCTGCATAATTAGTAGCCTAGAGGAGACGCAGGGATACAAGAGGATTTCTCGCAGGGTTCAGAACTAGCGCACCACTCAGACAAATCAAAAAATAAATAGCCACCGACATCCAATCAAAAAATAGGCTATTCGTTGTATCCGGGTAAAATTCCAAAATAGCACATTCCCTCCCTACAACCACGTTATGCTTGTGTGGGGTTACACGTTTAAGATTTCAAAACTGTACCAACATTCTTTTTATTCAGAAATTCAACTGTCTGTCATTTGGTAAACCAGCCTTCTTATGGCACTTTACAGGGTGTGTAACCCTTACCAAAAAATCCTATAGGATTCTGATAGGACTAATCCTAAAGGATTTCTATCATATTTTGGAACAAACAAATCCTACAGGAATCCTATTGGATTTTTTAAAAGCACAGAACTTGATATATCCTATTGGATTTTTATTCCTATAGGATTTCTATTCCTATAGGACTTATTCCAATAGGATTTATTCCTATTGGATTTTTATTCCTATAGGATTTCTATTCCTATAGGACTTATTCCTATTGGATTTTTACTTCTAGTTCCCTAATGGATTTATGCACATGGTCTCCATAGACATTATGCAAAAGAAACGAAGCACAGTACAAATGAAATGGATGGTCATAAGTAAATAACATTTATTATATCAATACATTTTTAAAAAAATCAGATGTGAGTGTGTGTGAGTGAGCATGTGTGTGTGTGTGTGTGTGTACGCGTTCACTTGGAGCGCCTTCTGGCCAACTTTGCTTCATCAGCGCATTTCTGTGAAATGGCTTGCTTGACCAGGGCAGGGTCCACCCCAAATTTGTTGGTGATATAGTCTGAAAAACATATAGGAGAGAAGAGCAACACATGAACAGATTAATACACTGTAAATCTTTAGAAGATACAGTGATACACTGGCTGGAGCAGACACAAGGCAAACATGGATACTATAGCTTGTTTCCCCTTGTGATTTGTCGTTTAGCCCAGTTATTTCTTTGAAATTGAGCTCTTCAATTAAGCAATCTTACATGAGATGCCGTTCTTGAATGTCATTATTGGCATGGACGGATTATGAACTTTCGGGCCCCTGGGCCCAGATGTATTAAGAGCCCCCCACTAATTCTCGCATATGTGTGTGTTTTTTTTTTTTTATTTGTTTGATGTGATTTCCTGTATTCTGGTGCATTTTGGGGATGGCCAATACTTTAATTCAATCAGATTCATAGTCTACATCCCGATGTGTTGATATTGATGATCAATTATTCCATGCAATGGCTTGGGCTTCAGGGCCCCCTGACCCCTTGGGCCCCTGGGCCTGGGCCCGGTAGGCCTGTGCAGTAATCCATCCCTGATTATTGGTACGCAAAGTACAGCCACAGGAACAAGGAACTTGCACAGAGTTCCGTAGTGCTGTACTTTAAGTACCAATAATGACATTCAAGAACGCCATTGAGTGTAAGATTGCGATTCAATAACACAAACGATATGAAATCTGACATGTTGTTGCTAATATAATGCTGCTGGCAGCTGGTTCATGCAGGTCACAGTTTCTGGTGTGAACACCACACACACGCACTGTGAATACACATTAACTGCTATGCACTGATAGCAGTCTAAAATAGGCCTTATAAGGAGTGAAATGGTTAGTGTGAGCACTGCATTGTACTGGAAACTATGGGAACACAAACAAGATACTCACTTAGTATGTCCGACGTCTTTGCAGAATTGAGCTGGGGCTTGGGCTGTCTTCCCAGAAAGGCATTAGACAGCTTCCCCGTATAAGAATGTGTGGCCAGGACCTGCCTCCCAAACACTGCCATCAATAAGTCCTTGGTGGCCTTTCTAGGGTCACTCCACTTGATGTGGGCATACTGGGTGGCCGTGATCTTCACTGTAGGGCCTATGCAGTGTTGGGGAGTAACGGAATACATGTACCGGCGTTACGTATTCAGAATACAAATTATGAGTAACTGTATTCCGATACAGTTACAAGTTAAATAGTTGGTATTTAGAATACAGTTACATTGTTGAAACCAATGGATTACATGACGATACTTCTCTGTTTCATAAGTTTATTCACTCTCTAAATAAATAAAGGCAACTCAGAAGCTCCTAAAAGCAATCTATGATTTCCATGTTTAAATCCAAGCCCCGCCGTCTTGCACTAGCCTCAAAACGCAGCCAGCGCGCATTATGGACGCGTCATCGGAGACCCTGAAATGACTGTTTGCACAGCAAATTAGGAGTAAAGTAAGTGGAGGTAACTCCTGTTCCTCACTGATCGCGGTTCCTGATGTCTGTTCAAAGGATATTTTCCCAAGTATTAATAGCTCAGGCTACTTCGGCCAATCGGTTACACAGTTTGCTAATCAATAAACAGAGCCTATAGTTCACGTGTTGATTTAGACCTAGGCCTACAATTAAACCAATCTCTAAAATAGGCACTGCATTCTAAGTTTTTTATTCTAACTTAAAATAGCTTTATGGATTATTTTTTTTTCTAATTAGATCTAGCCTACGTTTTAAAATGAATTATATGGTGGAGCCTCTGAAGAATTATTCTTGCGAGTAGGCTAGCATATTTTAACGTGCGGTTTTTGATTGTCATTACGCAATCACGTTCATTTTGAGAGCACTGATATACAGTAGCCTAGATAGTGTTTACATTTACAGGTCATTTGCGTTCCACCTGTCATATGCGCCCCTCACTTGTACTGGGTTGATGCCACCGAAAAATCTCACAGGCACTAATATATTTTCTGGCTACGCCCTTAAAGTAGCCTATTTATTTAGTTTGTTTTAATTAGCCTAGTCGCCTGCTGTACAGTAGTTTTAGTGGTCACCTTGCTATTTTAAAGTTGTATCAGGTAGCTTAGTTGACTTTACATTCTCCTGTGTGGGCCTAACACTTCAGCCATTTGGAACAGAAGAACACACCAGAATAGGCCTGTTTAGTAGGCCTAAGCAGGATTTGATGGCCGCATTCCTACACTTATAAAATCCAATTCAATGCGGAAGTAATCTAAGTATTCAGAATACGTTACTCAGATTGAGTAACGTAACGGAATACGTTACAGATTACATTTTTGGGCATGTATTCTGTATTCTGTAACGGAATACGTTTTGAAAGTAACCCTCCCAACACTGGGCCTATGTGAATCTAAAAATTACCAAAATACAGAAAGAGAATAATGTCAGTAAGCACTATGTGTAAATGATCAAGCTGCAAAAAGCATGATGCTTTTTCTTTTCTTTGAATGGCTTCTGGGAACATAAGTGACTTTCACCTGGACTGGTGAGGGTGAGGGTGGTGATGTTGATGATGTTGTTCTTGAGGGTGGTGATGTTGATGATGTTGTTCTTGAGGGTGGTGATGTTGATGATGTTGTTCTTGAGGGTGGTGATGGGGATGATGATGATGGTAATAAGGGTGATCTTGATAATGTGGATGACGCTGGCTGAGTAATTTGATCTGTATAAAAAACAAACAAACAAAACAAACAGTAACAATTCAGGAGCTATGTAATACTTTTGGGCTAAAAAATCCTGACTTCGAGACAGGAACAGAATAGAAACAACAGCATTGACATTATGTTTATCTATGTTCAGAATACAGAAACACATACCTCTCACAGTACGCTCCAGGTTGATTATTTTCTCCCGCATCTCTAAAAGCAGACATCGCATCTCATTAAGCTGGTTAGCTATGCTGCTATCGGCTGCTGGGTTCTGGGGAGAAAGAGAGAATTTTCAGAAATCCCAGAGGTTGCAAATCTCCATCAGTGCACAGAAGCATATAAAAGGCTGGAATTTACTTGTTGTAGACAATGCATTTGTGTACGCAGCATGGCTGCCATGGGTATTCTGTGGTTGTTTTGAGTTTCGGTTGGGCATGTCGTCGCAAGCAAGCATGACATGTCCGCAAGATGCGATACTGACAAGAAAGTGGGGGGTGATTGCATGAAAAAAACAGTGACGGCAAGATGCAATATTGACAACAACCCTAGGAATTTTCCAAATCTGCCCCAAGTGGAGACCTCCACTATTGTGCGATTTGACTGTGTAATGCTGCAACAAGTCTATACACAGAACACCGCGGGTCGCAGGAGGGTGCAAACGCTTACGCTTGGTCTAACAGCAAGTAAATTCCAACCTTTACTTACAGAGGTATTCTTATATATAAACTGTACTGATAAATGAGGTTATTAACGTACCACATCTCTGGAGTATCCCGGCTCACTCTCCTATGGAGCAAGGGAGAGAGATAAGTCCAAACCAAACCAAATGTGACATTATCAACACTCTGAGCTGAGCACAGACAATAGCAAATGTTAACTCTTCACTTACTTCATATTCATTTAAAAACTGCAGAGACAGAGCCTTTGTTAAATTCTTTTTCCCCTTTAGTTTTGGATTTGTGTCCTCCTACAGCATAAGAAAAGATTGAACATTTAAAAAAAAAAAGACTTAACATTGCCCTCAGAAGTTAGATCAGAAGATCCATCAATTAAGGTCATATTTATGAGGCTATTGGCCTCATAACTTACCTCATCTTCCTCACTGCTGGCAGGTGAAAACTGAGCTGGGGGGCGTTTCTCTCTGAGACCACGGCCACGTTCTTCTGTGCCAGTAGCTGCATTTCTGCACCCCCTCTCCAGTGCTTCCAAGGCCTTCATTAATTTAGTTCTGCTCCCTAATGGAAAAAACTAAAACTTTTCATTCACCAACAAAATAAATTTGCTTTCATAATCCACCATTTCAATGGAGAACTAATTCATGTACAGTTAATTTCACTTTCATAAACAAGAAAAAAACACTGGCATATCGATGAAATTCACACACCTTTCTGGATAATCTTAGCGGGGCTGGTCTCATCCCGATACTGTACGTCACATATGTAGCCCACTTCACATAAGCCGTTAACAACTTTATTATGTGGTAGTACATCCCATGTAGGGGGGTCCTCGATCCACTGAATTAACATGTACATTTTCTGCAAATGGAAGGGGTAGAAGAGGGATAAAGAGCCGTTGTATGATACTTACAAATGAAACAGTTTCACTTGGTACGCGTGCATTCCACAACTGCAACATTGTTGCTGTCGGTAGTTATCTAACGTTACACTTATAGATATGGCTTCATAGTAGGCCAATTGTTACTGTTGCAAATAACTACAAGAAACAAACACATCACGCAGGTAGATATGACAGTATTAGGCTTAAACTACTTACAATGTTTAGATTGTTAACCAACAGTGATGCTGATGGTATTTTTTTTTACGATAGCTGTACAACTGTTTACATAGGGACAGTAACTGGTAACTAGCTAGCGATGGCTAACTGTGCTAGCTAGTAATAACGTCGTCGTCATCGACAACATAATAAAAAAAAATGAACAGAGAATCACTTTTAATAGCCTTTATAGGACTGTATTTCTGTCCCAATTTCACTATAAGGATACATTATCTAAAATAGATGACATTAACGTTACTCACTGTCAACTGTTATCCTGTCTCCCTTCTTGACGGATAAGCGGAATCCAACTGCTACTTTTTGACGTAGTCCAGCTCGATACCTGCGCTGTGTTCCACTCAGCCCTCACGCGGGTGAGCCCTTTTTTATGTAGCTCAGTGGATTCCATGAATGGTGTGCCAAGTGGCTATAGCTGAGCATAGACCTACTACTAAAATTGTTTTTAAAAGCAAGTAGTAGTTTGTATTATTACAAATATTAACATTGCAAACGTAAAGAAAGTTATACTTTGTAGCCTATAGAGGCCCTTAAATAAACAACCATTTTATAGATGACATTTAGGCCTACTCTTATGTTCTGTATGGAGTTATATGTTAGCCTATAGACTCACTGAGCAATGACAGTAACCAAGCTAAATATTGTACCATAAAAACAATCAACAATATTTCTTCTCCTGGTAGTTTTCCAATGGAGACAGAAATGAATATGCCTACACGAAAAAAAGGCAGATATAAAAGGTAATTATGAAAAGCTGGTGGCATTGTTGTTTACGTTTCCTCATTCCAAAATAAAAGTTACAGTTATCAAATGGTATCATGTGCCATTCATATATTTAGATTTTTAGACCCTGATTTGCTTGATGAGGTTCCAAGGACATCCAAATGGAGACATTGTAACCAGGAGTGTGTTGAGGGTTCAGAGCATGCAGATGAGGACAATGGAGAAATAGACAATTCGGAGGACAATGGAGAGAGAGACAATTCAGAGATACTTTTGGACATTCCTACTTTTGAAAATCATCAATTAGCAAGTGATTTGCCCAGATTTTCCAACACAGACAAGTCTATGGATTCCCCTTTATACCCAGGGTCGGATGTGACATTGGCACAATTTATTGTCTTAATCCTAGCCTTTTCCCTAAGACACAGTTTATCTGCAACAGCAATTGAAGATCATCTGAAATTATTAAGCATCCTTTTACCAGCAAATAACATATTGCCACATTCTCTGCATGTATTCAAACAGCTCCTTAAAGACCCATCTGACACCATCAAATTACATTTCTTTTGCCAAGGTTGTGGGGCACATTTATCAACACAGAACACAAATTGCTTGACCTGTGGTGAGGAAACAAATAATGGCAATCTCAAAGAGGGTAACTTTTTTATAAGTCTTTCACTAGCCAATCAGATTCGTGACATCATACAGAGAGAAGGTCTTAGTGACTGTACAAATGCTATACTGGGCAAAACTGATTACAAACCAGGAGATGTGTCCTTATTGTGGAACTGTGACGGTGTTCCACTTTTTAACTCCTCATCCAATTCTCTCTGGCCCATTCGGTGTATTATCAATGAACTGCCCCCTGAGGTGCGTTATAAGAATGTTTTGCTGGCAGGAGTCTGGTTTGGACAGGGCAAACCTGATATGGCCACCTTTTTGCACCAGTTTGTCCAGGACATAAAAGACACCAATGCAAACGGCATTAAATGGGTCCATCCTGAAACTGGCATCTCTCAAATTTCCAAGGTTTTCCCTATTACTTGTTCCTGCGATGCAGTGGCAAAATGTGCAGTTCAAGGTATCCATCAGTTTAATGGCTCATATGGATGTGGGTACTGTCTGAATGAGGGAATGGTTGTGGCCAAAGGGAGGGGTTATACAAGGGTGTATCCTGATGTTGAGGCTGACATGAGAAGTCACAAGCATATTGTTGAATGTGGGGCGAAGGCAGTTAATGAAGGTGTGAACCATGTCCTTAAGGGCTATCTCAATTCTCTATTTTACCCCTTCCCCTTCCCCTTAGTTTTGCGTGTGCAAGTGAGACGAAGGGCTATCTCAATTCTCATTTCGATCGAGGGGTAGGGATAAGGGCAAGCGGTAGATACCCCTTAAAACCAAGCAAGATCGGGAGCTTACTTGAAACCGAGGGGTAATACCCAACATACACCGCTCACACCGGAAAAACAAGCACACCGAGATATTAATTGACATGAAATGTTGGCATTATTGTTTTATGTTGCATTCAATCTTGTGACCATATATTGAAGGTCCTATTCTTCATGAGGAAGTTTTCAAAAATCGCTGTTTTGTGAATGTTAACAGCACATCATTATTTGCGCAAATGTCTCGCATTTTACATATTTCCATGTCTGATATACCCCGCGAATTGGCAGCATACCATGTCAGAAATGTAAAGTCCAACATCAGCTAAATTCAATGAACTTTTTTACCGCTTGTCTGATATGAATGCTGCATAAGCCTATTGCTGCCGACTCCTCGCATAGGCTATTACAGGTAGCGATTGCTTCTGATGTCAAGTAATGACCATTTGGATATTATTGTAAAATATCGAAGGAGTTGTGGGATGTTTACATAGCAAACTGCATGTTTATTTTGTCCCCCATCCCTGTTTCATTCATCCGGACCAGGAGGTAGGCTAGGCTACGAACGAACATGCACGTTCTGCTGTTGAAATAATTCCTGAATGGTTTTATTCCGAGCTGAAAATGCAATGATAGCCTATTTGACAGAAGACATGTTGCTAATGACAAAATATTAGCTTTCAGTGTGGTACAATCTCTAAATTACGTTAATTCAAGTGTTTCAATCATCCCGCTCTCCCTTATGGTTGGCTAGTGGTATCTCATTTCCAAGGGGAATATTTTTCACCCCTATGTCTTGCCACGCGGTTTCGAGGGACAAGGGCTAGGGGTAAGATAAAGGGATAGGGGAAGGGGAAGGGGTAAAACAGAGAATTGAGATTGGCCCTAAATCAAGCCTTTTCATGAGCGTTTGGCCTATCCTACTTTAAGGCAAAATTATTTTTTATCTATAAACTAAACTGTTGGTCATTAAGAAAACATAATGGTTGTGTCATTATAGCTTTGTGTAACCCAGACATCAGCAACGTTCATTTTACATGACCAATCACTCTCGTGGCTGCCTGAACTTTCCCTGTCGTCACGGCTGCAACTTTCGCACTCGTTTGTGCTTTTTAGCGCCGTGTTCATCAGGTCCCGGGACACCCGTCTGAGCCTCCATGGACCATGTCAAAAATGAATGAAAATTGGCTTATTATTAACGAGTGTTATCAATTTGAGCGAGTATGCTACACATACATTTTTTTTCTAAAGATACAGGACTGCTGCAGACAATGACCTGCCAACCACCATAATGTAATAGCAACCCAAGATAATGAACTTGCTGTCCTTATAAAAAAAAATGGTCTCGGCATGCACATGCTTAGTCCAATGGTATAGTGACAATATAGGCTACTCAAGTGAATAAAGCAATTAGCCTAATAAATAAAACATTTGTCTCACTCAGTACATATACATCTCGTAAATTGGTAAGCCACAGAATATCCCAGCGTCACGATTATTATATTTCAAGATTCCAATCTATCCCACGTAAATATGAAAAGTTATTTCTACTGACATGCTTCCTGGTGACATAAAAACACAAATGGTTTCTCTTGATAAGGCTGACATAAGAGACATAGGATATGCATTATACTTTCCCAGATGGGTACAAATCCCTGACTGTCCTGAAAAATAAAAAAAACAAGATATAGGATGTATAGATTACAATGACAAATTCAAGGTCTCAAAGGGTTAAGGTTTTTTTTTTTAAATTAGTGAGTGAGTGCCCCCCCTCCCAAATCTCACTCCAAGCTGAGCTCAAAACTTGAGAACCCTGGATAATTAAGCAATATAGCACGTGTAAGTAATTGTGGTTAATAATTACTTAATATTAATCTTAGACTGGCAAACTTCAGGAAAAACTCAGGAATCAAGTTTATTCTGTTACAAGCAGAGAGGGTACAAAAAATGGTCTATGTAGGCCTAGGTTGGCCTGTAGCCAACCTCTCCTCTCTTCCTCAGTTCTTCATGTTCTAGTCCTAGTCTAAGTCTGAATCTGACAAACATTGCAGTTTAGTTACTTTTAAATGCTTTAAACAAAGAAGAAAATGGCGCCAAAACAAGCCCACATGATTGGTTCTCCAGTTGGCATCAGACACACCTACTCACACCCACTTCACACCTATCTGAATAGCATGAGGAGAGATATCTTATATATCAGAAATATCACTTATAGAATGTTCCAAACATTCTCACAATCAAATCATAACAATCCTTGTACTGAGACTATCACAATGATACCAGACATGAATACATTTACATTTCATGACACATGGATACATTATATCAAGGTAACATCAATTGTCCTGTATACCTGATAGCCCTTGACCCACCACATTAGCATTTGATTGGGGGAGGGGGAGGGTGTCTTTGTTTTAAACCAAGAAGGGTCACATGGCAATTCAATTATTAATAATTTTAACCGTAAATGTATTGCTATCACACGAGTGAGAGTGGGATTGGTCATGGATATTCCCACGGGTGTTGTTCGGCCGTAGCAACGAGGCCGGAGGCCGAGTGGCGCAGGCAACAACAGTTGTGGGAATATCCATGACCAATCCCACGATCACGAGTGCTATATTGCCACGATCACGAGTGCTATATTTGCAACAATTCTACCACAAACTAAATAATCTGAAAACACCCCAATATTGTTTAAAAATGTTAATTTCGACATTGTTCTTACGCATCAAAAAATAGTTCCCTTTTCAATAGACAGCGTCTTGGTTGCTAGTTAACCAACATTCCAGATCCCTCGTTAGATACCGTTACGGGTCTTTGTGGTTTACGTGTCTTCTTGAAAGAAATGTTGAAAGTCGGGCTGAAATCACATTCATATCTAGGTTTGCTGCATGCATGTTACAAGGACACTGGGCCATGTCATGTAAGGGACATGGTACTGCAAAAAAACGGAAACATAGCCTACATTGCAGAATCACTCAACTTTATTAATTTATGGTGAATAAATGTTACAATACTGTGCACAGCCTGACGTGACGATTCTAGCACGTTAGCAGCGGTTAGCTAACTATGCTAACGTTAGTTATCTACAAATCTCCTCCAAGTGACAATCATATTATACACAATGCTGGCAATGCTGAGAACAATTAGCATCCTCGTTTATCTTACTTACATTAAGTTGACTGTGTGGCTTAATCCACAGATGTGGTGAAGCACTGTTTTGTTATGGTTTGCTAAGGAGTAACCCATTGCTTAAAATAGTGGAGAGCTGGGATGAGAACATTGTGTCAAATCTTCGCATTGTATCGCGGAGTGATTAATTATTAGCTGTGCAAAGTCTGAGTTGAAATGTCCAGGGATATTCCAACTCATGGAATGTCTCTCGGCCAATCAGAAACAAATAAATAGTTCCATGGAACCCAATTGTTGTATAATAATAATTTCCTTACAGTAACGTAAACGTTTCTTCAGTTAGGAGCAGTAGCCTACTATTTTTTTTTTTTATGTTGCATTCATTTTCATTGGCAAAAGCTATAGCCTAATATGCATGAGAATATAGATTTGAGGGAGCTGCAGCTGTCGCGCCTTCCAGTTAGCTTCTAAGTGGCTAGGTTTCCTTAGCGGCAACACCACTTCCTATAAAACAACAGGCTCACCTTAGTTGGCCTACCTCACCAGGTAGGCCAACTAAGATCCCTGGTTTCTGTAAACTCTGCCGATTCGGCTATCCTTGGTTCTCTGGGTGTTCGTCTGTGAAAGGTACGTGCTATTGCCTCATCTGCTACACGATCATATGAATGTATTTAACTGTTTATCTGATGTTAAACTTTGGACAACAGGTGTCCTACTGTCGCCAGACGCTTCCGAGTAGTTGGTGGGTAGCCCTACTACTGAAGGTAATAGTCAGTGTTGGGCAAGTTACTTCAAAATCGTAATGTACTATGCATTACTTATTACTGTCATTTAAAAGTAATTTGTTACATTATAATATTACTGTCTCTGAATTGTAAGGCATTACACTACTATTGCATTACTTTTAAGTTACTTTCACCAAAATATCTAGAAATATGGATTTGCCATTCTAAATGCAGTTTATTACGCTCAATGCAGCTTGCTCTTCCAATGGAGGGAGATGTGGTATAGCATAATGACTGAGCTAGGCTTAAGGCAACAGTAGAATGCAATAGGCGCAGTGCTCATAATGCAATACAAGGAACAATCATAGTCAGAATTTTGTTAAAAACCGACAAAAAGTCAGTCTGGTAAATTGTGATAGAAATACTGTAACTTTAAGGCCTAGGCCTACTCATTAAAATCAATAGAGAGCCTACTATATTGTAAATCAAAGCTTAAAGGAACCGTATGTAAGATTGTGGCCAAAACGGGTACTACAATCACTTTCAAATTACTGTAGAGCGGTGTATCCCCTTCCCCTCCCCTCTGACTGGCAGAGTTGGCAACCGGATGACGAAACACTACTGACTTTGTGATTAGTAGATAGGTGGAGGGTGGCGCATTAGGCCAAAACACAACATGACAACATCAACATCAGTTGAGGGCTGCAACTTCACTTTTTAAATTACAATATCCTGGCCAGACTACTGTTGTCAGTGATATAAGTATTTTAAATGAACATGATTTCGTAATGTCTAGTGACATATCAGGGCAATTTTATGATTAATTGAAATACAATTTTTACATACGGTTCCTTTAATAAAGACATGTCAAGATGGTGGCCTGCTGGCCATTTCGGTGCCCTAAGTGAGTGGCTTTGAGTGAGTGACATTTAAATGATAACTCAAACACCTAAAGTAAAATAAAAGGCCTATTATTTACAGACCATTACTGTGTATTTTTAAACATTAATTTCTGAAGAAATGCTGTTTTACTTATAAATGGTGCACTGTCACTTTAAGAGCATTGATCTTTACGTTGTCATAATGCCCTTTTGCCAGCTCTTATTTGTTTGAGTTACATTGATAGCACAATATTAACAATAATATGCACAATGTTAAGTTGTTTTAAGCAACCTTCATTGCTTTGGAAATGGAAGTATGCAATGACATGTTGCTTCACATTTCGTTTTGCGAATACAAGTAAATTATGAGCCTGGTATCCACCTAGCTATCTGAATGGAATGCGTTTCAGTCGACTCAGCATATAATGTGCTTCATGTAGCCTAAATGCTTGGAAAACGATTGATTGAAGACCCACCAATTCTAGTACTACGTGGTGATTGAGAAGCCAAAAGGTATCAAACTTGCATGTAACATCGTGTTAGTGCATTTTGACATTGTAAACGTTATTGATGAAGAGTGAAACGCAGTTTGCAGTAAAGCTACTATTCATTGGTTACATTTGGGTGCCCCCTCTGTCCTTTGGTGCCCAACGCAAAGTGCGTGATGCGCGTGGTGGGAGCGGTGGCACTGCCAGGCTACACAATCTTTTTCTGCATTTCTATCCCTTTATTCTCTTCAATTTAAGTTCACAGCACAAAGCTGAAATGCACAACAGCATAGTTTGTGTTTTATCAAGAATCAAAAAGATTAGCGTGGCACTACTTTAGATGTTTCATTAATTGACTTGTGCTATTTCGCGAGCTGAGAGATCTTTCGGTTTCGCACACAAAGTGCACTAACTATTATGTTCTTCATAGCCTTGTCTCTGACAAGCTGAAAATAATGAGTAGGCTTATGTCCATCCCGCAAATAGAGTCCGCCTGCGAGTCTGCTGCAGCCACAGTCATATTCAACCAGTATCAGGAGATAATGTTCTACTATTTTGCGCGGATTTTTTCTCCTCTGTTGTTCTCGCGTGGTGTTTGCGAATATGTATCAAAACAAAACAAGCGCTTAATTTTGGGTTAAACTGCATTGTAACGCGCGTTACTGAAGTTTGTACCGAGTAAATATTACCCAATTTTTTTTTTGTAATGCCTTACATTACCGCGTTACCGCAAACAGCAATATATTACAGTAATTACATTACTTTTGTAACGCATTACTCCCAACACTGGTAATAGTACACTATTTTAATCATTGTTGTTCAACGTCAGGCTATCATGTTTGTGAGGTTGTACATATATTTAATAGCCACATTGTAACGTAGGTCTCGGGCGAAGGACGGTTCAACGAAGCCCTGCACTGTTTACTAAGGAACCTAGCCAACAAAGGTAAATTTATTTGTAACTCTCGTTTGAGGAGAAACATTTGCCTGTAAACTCCTTTGCTCTTATGTATGTCTGTTTACTACCTATATGTGTTTGTTGCCGCTGTAGTATGGTGTTAGCCTGGGTGTTCCCATGCTGCCTTGCGCGCGATTTGATTCACGCTGCTAAGGCAGCCTGGAGACCATGGAGCAAATTTTCGCCTGAGATAGGAGACCAATCACAGAACAAGGGGGAAAGCAAGACGATGATGAGCTATGCACAGACGCATTTGATAGACATCCGTGGCACCCAATAAACGGATCTGGGCATTTTTTTCAAATACGAGAAAATGAACGTTTGGGTCCCAGACCACGTCTCATTGAGAAGTGGTGGCGCTAGCCAGGCTAGTATGGTGTAACACATGTGAGCTAATCATGTCCTCAGCCTATGACGTAAATGCCTGTCTCGCTGTATCTGACATATGCTTGTGTACAGCAGTGTTCTCACGCCGGCTTGTAGTGACGAGTGCCAGGGGTCCCCTTGCCGTGTTGTCAGGGGCGGAGCTAATGCTTCACTATAGGGGGTGCGACGATCTTTAGTGGGCCCCTATACTGTCGGTGTTTATTCCAACATCATGTTTTTATTTAGCCCACTTCATATTGTGCTTATTAGAGGCTGAGGCATTTTGTTTATGTCCTGATGACCTAGTCTACCGTTTAGTTTATGCATCGGTGCAGCTGTGCGTATTATCAGGCAACTCAATGAGAGAGAATTTCCCGTGTGTGTTCACACAAAGTTAGCCCACCATTACCTTCCAACTGCTTCACAACTGTGCAGTATCCCATTAACTGCTCGACAATAGGCTATTTACAATTTTCTTTAAAATTTGTTGTCAAAATCAACGTTAATGTTGTTTGAGCAGGAGAGGGAATAATAGCCTACGCACGCAGCAATTACAAAAGTTGTGGGCTAGGCTACTTGCTTTCTTTTACTATGGTTGCCAGTTATCAACACACAATGTTAAGCTAATTCACTAACTCAAGACTTCAAGGCTATCATGGATATAAAACATTTTTTGGAAACAATGAAAGAGTGGAGGTAGCAAAGGATGGAGGCAGCAAAACTAGAGGAGTTATTTCAGATGAACAAGGTAGGCAAATGCTTTTCAAAACGTTACCATTATAATGTTTACTGATGTTAAAGCGCGAACGCTGTTTAAGCCATACAAAACGGTAAACTAGAACAAAACTAAAGGTAACTTTACCCTTAGGGTCGTATAAAGTTGTCCAAATGAATAGGTCGTTATTAGGCGTTATTGTTGTATATTGCATTTTGTACTAGGCTACTTTTTAGGTGGCCAATGCATGAACGAAACCGGGAAACGGACAAATATTAAGCCTTTCAATGTTTTGTTGCGCGCGGAGGGGTAGATGCGCTGAACATTCATTCCTGCTGGCGCGCCTGATAGTGACTGCTGTTGTCGCGGCAAGCTTAGGCCTATGCTCCTGCCTCTAAATAGGCACAGTGTAGACTAGACCTACACTGTAATAAATGCAGCCTGTAGCATAGGCTACTTCGGCAAACCCAGACCGGTTGTGGCATCAGTTTCGCTTTTAAAACGCAACAGTGTAGCGAGAGGGAGAGTGCGGGCTATTTAATTTGCAGCATGACAGACGAACTCCCATTGTGAGCGCACTCGGGACCAGTGGCATCTTTAGTAGGCCTGACATTTTAGTAAAAATAAGCATCAGTAAATATAACAATTAATCAAGATAGATTTGGCCAAAAGTGGGCCCCCTTTGCGGTCGTGGGCCCGGAGCGACCGCCCCCCCTGCCCCCCCGCTCCCTCCGCTTATGCGTGTTGTGTTTGCTTTTAGGATGCACTGAGGTAAAGTAGAGTGATGCCTAGTGTGCATGTGTAAATCCTGTCAATGGAAAACTGTTATTTGTTGATTGTGTATTGTTTATGGATGGCTGATTCTGACTATTTTGTGTCTCCAGAACCAGTTGCCACTGCTGTTTTGCCTACTGTAAAATGAATGTAAAGTAGCTTTTGCCGTTTTGTTTGTTTTCTTTTCTGTTTAGTTGGTTTCATTTGGTATTATTTGACTTGGCCGTTACCTTTTAGCCTCCTGTTGCCTCTCTCCTTCACGGCATTAGGGCATGTGTGGTACTGGCTGCCCCAGTAGTTTGTGTGGTGGATTTCTATGACTTAAAGGATGCATGTATGTTTTTTTTATAAACTGATATTACTGCAATTATTATGAGACTTCAAGGCCTGTACACATCTTAAACAGACCAGACCAGCAGTCAAGGAGTGGGGTGAAGGAGTTCACAGTGACACCTGGCTAGATGGTCGAGGTGAAGGAGTTCACAGTGAACTAGATGGCCGAGAGCGAGAGGATGATGTAATTGGATGATGTAATGGTGGTAACAGCAAGGCCAAGTAACAGGTGGCAAGATAAAAAACCCTGTTACAACTGGAAAAAAACAGAATCTGGGAAAACCCCAGAAGAAGACAGTTTTGCATATAATTTATGCATGATGAGACAATGGGTTCCACCAATAGTCGTAACCTTGGTGGATGCTGATAGGCCAACAGGTGTCTTTCGAGGGAGGCGAGAAGGCCCAACTTCAATGTTAAGGAGTATAAAAGATAGGCCGCAGCCATTTTGATTTCAGATCTCATCGGGGGCGCCAGCTGATGACATCTCACATCACCCTATTGCTTGACAACTGGTCTGGACATCGTTTAGGCTGGACTATCACTGCAATACGGTGAATAAAGATCAGCAGTCTTCAGAGATCTCCTGTCTGCATTGTCTCCTTCGGACGCTTTGTTCCAGAGTGCTAATTAGTAAGTAGTTAAGTGATATTGTTCATTGGATTCGGAAGTGGACCGGTTTTTCCACGACATTTGCTACCAGTAAAATCCTTCCTTCAGCTTTGCTCTACTGTTTTCTCAGTCACCGAGTGCTAACCACCCCCCCCCCCCCCCTCTCTTCTCCAGAGTAATAGTGAAGCTGCTCACGGGGCAGGTTGCCGGATCTGAGTCCTCCTCATCGCGCACTGCTTACAGTATTTTGTAGTGGTAACGTGCACCTCACCATTTGCTGTGTTCACATTGTTGCAGTAGTTGTGCCTATGCGTGTGTGTGTGTATGTGTGTCTGTGTGAATAGGCACCAGAGTCAAGAGCACGAGTTGTGTCGGCCTCACACTTCTCCCAGGACAGGTAACCGCTCCCTATCAGCTGACTAGCTCTATCTCTCCCCTGCTACTGTCCCAAAGAGTAATATCCCTGGTGGCAGCCATTACCACTTCCCCTTGCCGTTCACCCCAGCGGGTGTACGCTCTAGTGCTTAACCTCGTAAATGGCCTTTTAAGTGAATTTCATATTAATAAATCTTGTTTATTTTTGTACTGGAATCACGTCTCTGTCTTTACTTATCTTATCTGTGTGTCTCAGCAAGTATACTTGGGTTTACAATATATCTTGGTGTGAAAGGCCCCAAGTGGCGTAGTCGTGCACTTATGTAGAGCCAAGACCCTATACGTACAGTCGGTCACATTAGCACAACCATGCAGGTTCTCTGAATCTCAAGCTCTTTAGCCTAGCATCTTAATGCTGTATTCACAGCACGGTGAATGACAAACGGTGACAAAATGCTGTTTATGAGTTCATAGTCCCTGATAAATAACCAGGCTATCACGTTTTATATGTTATTATGATCACGCATCGCATTACCATGGGGTTAATGTGTAGGTAATGCTACGGTTAACACATGCCCACCATTACACTGGAGAGATGTTAGAAAACTTTTAAAAACATTTTTATTCTCACGAGACGCTAGCTACTTAAGGTAGTTCGCTCATTATCTCAGATCAGTGAAGAACTACCAGAGAAAACTCAGACAAGTTAATGTTAGACTTAGACTAGCTGTGTTACAGTTTATCGTTGCAAAATTTAAATCTCCATGCGCTTTTGTAGGCTACACGCAGTCTCAAAAACACTGTTTACAACTCTTGAGTCACGTACTAGGTCATTTTTTTTATAACGATAATTTAGATAGGACTAGGCTACACTTATGGGGTGGGTGCTATTGCGTTTTCTAAAGAATCTCCCGTCTTGGTTTTGTACAGAAACTAATATTAAGTGACACATACGTAAAAGGGAGAAGAAAAGGTCACCTTCCGATATTTAGCAGGCTACGGTCTGGAATTTAATTTAATATTGTTGTAATGGTAGGATAACTACACAGTTTACACAATAATTACACTGTGTTATAAATATTGTATATCAATGCATTTATTGTCTGTCAATTACCCAAAATTGTGGCTCTGTCTCTCATTGAACAGTAGCTTATTTAATGCATTCTAATCCATTGTCAATCACTTCCGGGAACTTTTTGAAGTTTACATGAACCACGTGACCTTAACGAATTTTGAACACCCATTGTCGCAACTCTACCTTTATATGGCTCTGGCTTCATTGAATTCAACATAGAATTTTAGAACCTTCAATTGTTGCGGAACTTAGAATGTTCAAAAACCTACATCTTAAGCACACAAATGGATCACTTTGGAATAAAATCACATCATCAGCACCAGTATCTGGTATATAATCTCAGACAAACAAATATGGGTTTTGTTAAAGCAACACCAAAGAGTTTTTTGTACCTTAAAATAATGTTTCCAAAATTGTTTCCGTGGTTCATCAACTCGTAACAGGGTGAACAGCACTTCTGCATTTGCTTCGCGGCCCTCTATCGGCTGTAACCGCACTATGTAAGTTTGCTAGATCGGGTAGCGGGTTTGTAGTTCGATGGAATGAGACATAAGAAACTACAAATTTGACTTGCATGATGTCGCAATACATCATACTTTCATAAAATCATGCAACATATTCTACCTTGTCTATGGACATCGTTATTTGCAATGCCGTTGCTGGATAAACAAATAGCGTGCGTGTGACAGAAGAAAAGTTCTTTGGTGTTGCTTTAACCTAGGTGGATAGTTACTGTCAGGACACACTGACTCAGACAGAGAATTCAGATCCAGGTTTTCAGATTTAATGATCACCACGGTAAACAAGGAAGTTGCAGGCCCAAGGCTTAGCAAACACACAGGAGACACAAAGTTAACAGAAATCCGGCAAAAGGTCCAAAGCACAGAAGATTCGCTAAAGAGTTCAAATAATAAGGTAGTCCAAACAAATGATCTAACTTAACTGGAGATTCCGGCAAAAACTGGCATAAACGTGGGAAGTCGGGAGCAGAGAGCTCTTGTGTCATTCTCTGATGAGACCAGACATGGAGTACTGGGGAAGTGGGGTAAAAATAGGGCTAGAGTCCAGAGCAACACAGGTGTAGGGGAGAGTGGGGTAAATATAGGGCTAGAGTCCAGAGCAACACAGGTGTAGGGGAGAGTGGGGTAAATATAGGGCTAGAATCCAGAGAAACACAGGTGTAGGGAATTCAGTAATCGGGAAAGTGAACGGGAGACATGAGCTGTGAGGGTCTGATTGATGGGCTTGGCTGAGGGATTGAGGGACTGATTGATGGGCATGGCTGAGGGATTGAGGGTCTGATTGATGGGCATGGCTGAGGGATTGAGGGACTGATTGATGGGCGTGGCTGAGGGATTGAGGGACTGATTGATGGGCATGGCTGAGGGATTGATGGTCTGATTGATGGGCATGGCTGAGGGATTGAGGGTCTGATTGATGGGCATGGCTGAGGGATTGGTTGAGTCTAAAGGTGAGTGACTGGGGAACCTGGCATGGCTGTGACAGTTACATAGTTTAGCATATAATTAGCAATAATGAAATCGAATATTTGTTTAGACAAGGTGAACTTCTCCCCACTGTGGAATGCAGACGGAGATTCTTCAAGGAAAGGAATGCAAACACGCCCATCACCTTACCATCCATTTATGTCATTACGGTCACGAATATTTATGGATAATAGTGTCAGCTAAATTCAAATGCTAAATGCAAATGTACATTATTAATATCTTAATTCTGAATACACAGATTCTGATCACACTACATGAACTTGCTTATGGTATCACAGTTATGCAGATGTGGTGTGTGTGTGTGTACTGTATGTATGTGTGAGTTATGGTATGCTCATGTGTGATGTTATTGAAGAGCAACTGGGAGAGTGTGTGTGTGTGTGAGGTGTGTCTGTGTGAGGTGTGTGTGCGTGTGTGTGGGAGGGGTATGTGTGTTAGGAAGAGCACCTGGGAGAGTGTGTGTGAGGTGTGTGTGGGAGGTGTGTGTGTGTGTGTACTGTATGTATGTGTGAGTTATGGTATACTCATGTGTGATGTTATGACACAGTTATGTGTGTTATGAAGAGCAACTGGGAGAGTGTGTGTGTGTGTGAGGTGTGTCTGTGTGAGGTGTGTGTGTGTGTGTGAGGTGTGTCTGTGTGAGTGTGAGGTGTGTGTGTGTGTGTGAGGTGTGTGTGTGTGTGAGGTGTGTGTGCGTGTGGGAGGGGTATGTGTGTGAGGTGTGTGTGTGTGCGTGTGGGAGGGGTATGTGTGTTAGGAAGAGCACCTGGGAGTGTGTCTGTGTGAGGTGTGTGTGTGGGAGGGGTATGTGTGTTAGGAAGAGCACCTGGGAGAGGCCCTACGGAAGAGGGAGGACCTGAAAGAGGACAGCCCCTTTCATATAACATGATCATCCATGAAGTGAACACTGCATTATAGCACAGAGGAATAGAGAGAGAGGGATAGAGAGAGAGGGAGAGAGAGAGGGAGGGAGAGGGATAGAGAGAGAGACATATATAAAGAGAGAGAGTAAGGGAAAGAAAGTATTCAGGAGAGAGAGAGAAGGATAGAGAAATAGTCAGGAGAGAGAGAGAAGGATAGAGGAAGTCAGAAGAGAGAGAGAGAGAAGGATACAGGAATAGCCAGAAATGGTGTCCGCTGGTTCAGCTGTTTGGCTGGTATGGACCACAATAGCAGCCCTGCTAGTTCAAGGTAAGTTTCCTTCTCAGTGTGTGTGTGTGTGTGTGTGTGTTCAGGATAAATAACATAGGGGTGTGTGTGTGTGTGTGTGTCAGAGCTAGTGAGCGGAGCAGAACGCGAGTGAGGAGTGGAGCGGATGGAATGTTGTTGGAGCACGGAGCGCTTTTTAATTTAGAGGCCGGAGCGCCCGCTCTGTTCTGCTCCAATTTCGCTCTGATACCGCTCACACCACGAGTCTGAGGCATGACCAAATCCACCCAGAATTCATGTCTTCCTAATGAAACCAAGACTGTTCAATTTCAAAGATATTGGCCATAGTAAGTTCGTTGATGGGGATGGAGTTCGCTAAATATATTTAGAAAGGAAACTGATAAGTCATACAAGTGTACTATTCCTACAAAACAACTAGATACTAACAATGTAGAGCAAGAACAATCATGTGGTGACACTGTTCCAGTGAGTAAAGATTAATTTTGGAATCTAAAAAGACACATTTTGCGGAAAAATGTGAGCATATGAGAAAAAGAAAAAATTCGGCTGTAGATTATTTCTTCCCTTTTTAAATTGGAGCGAGCGTGGAGCGATTTCACTGGAGTGGGATGATTTTTAAGTGGAGCGGGGAGCTAAATTGAACGGAGCGCCCTGACGCGAATTTGAGCAGCCGAGTAGCGAGGAGCGGGATATTCGCACCACTCAGCCCCACTCACTAGCTCTGCTGTGCATCCTTGTTTGAGTGTGTGTGTGTGTGTGTGTGTCTGTGTTGCAGGTACCATATTTTCTGGACTATAAGTTGCATCAGTCAAAAAATGTGTCATGAAGAGGGGAAAAAAACGATATAAGTCCTTATAGCACCGGACTATAAATCACATTTATTTAGAAATGTAAAAATCCAAAACCAAAAACTGACAGACTATGTAACTGGACACATAGAGGCCAAACAGATTAATGTTAATGAAGATGAAGGAGTGAAGGCAGTCAAGAGCCGATTCATGTCAGTCAGCAGGAATCAGGGGTGAAAGTAAGCCGGTACTGGCCAGTACGGAGTACCACTAAAATATTCGGAGAGGGTACGCCGTACCGGAAATAAAACTATACTGTCTCTGAAAAATATTGCACTTTCAGCATGACAACACAACTGCTAACGTCAAATTACCAGAAGCAACACGTTTCCCCCAAAATATATTTAATATACATCGTTCTGAACTGTATCTGAATTGTGTCTAAACCTCCCGTGCAGCTGGACAGACAACGAGGAAGCTATAGCGCGCGTAGACTACAGTAGCCTACAGTAATTGCGCCAACGTGCACTGGTATCCAAAGTGTTTTAGCAGACGGACGTTTCTTGGAAAGTCTCCCAAGTAAAAAAAACATACAGGCTAAAGAAAAATATGTTGATGTTTCAATAGCCTATTCTGGTTTTATGTGTGCAATGTTTCGCTGGAGAAACACGAGACATGTACGGCTTAACCAGATCTTGCGCAGCAATAATGAAAGTGTTTTAGCGGACAGAAGTATGTTGCAGTCTCCCAAATAAAAAGGCATGATGACTCAAAGAAACGTGTTTCATGATATACAGTAGCCTATATAAAAAAAACGATTGGAAGTGGGAGCGAGCAGAGTAACTAGGCTACCAAAGCACTGAAAACACACGTGCACTGAGAACACGAAAGAACGCACACACTTATTCAAACATTCCACGCACTTATTCAAACGTCCCATCACGTCCGTGGGAAAAAATAATCCAAACATACCAACAGAAAACCACAACGCTTCGAGAGAGATTCAAGTAGAGAGGACAAGTAGAAACTATACAAAGAAAATGCAGAGAAAAAAAATATGATATGTTTTTTAAAAAGACCATAGCAATGAAACAGAAAGCAGTGGGATGCCCTTCCTTATGTGAAGACTTGGCTTGGCAAAGGAAGGAGAGCTGCTCATTCAACCCAAGGCATGGCTAGTCGTCAAGCAGATGAGGACAGCTACTTCAAGCCTCTTTGGAATTTATTTTAAGTGTTTTACCTTTTCTGTTCTGTTTCAACTATTCAGCTAAAACATAAATAAATAAATGTTGAAATTAAGTGTTTGCAATTTATTCATAATCAAAAACAGATACAGGTGTGTTAAAGAGTGATACTAGAGTAATAAGAAGTCCTTGTGAATGCTTGATAAGTAGACTATAATACAGTAAATAAACAAATAATAAATAATTAGACTAAGTGAAATTTTGGGCGCGTGCGCACATTATAACTCTATATCATAGTACCACCAAGAAATAAAGGAATTAACAATTAACACCAAGGAATTAACAATTAACATGTTAAATCATATATTTTGAGTCACACCTGACTATAAGTCTCAGAAACAGCCAAACTATGAAAAAAAGTGTGACTTATAGTCTGGAAAATATGGTAGATTTATCTGCTTGCTCTATAAATGATCTATGCGTATAACTATCTTTAAATCTTTCAATGATCTTTGGTCTTTTGCGACCTTCCTGTCCACTTTAAGGCAGCGCTGCCTGGAAGACACTAGGGGTTGGGCAAGGATTAGGGAAAGTCAGTGCTGCCTGGAAGACACTAGGGTTGAGCAAAGTTTATATTATGACAGCGTTGCCTGGAAGACACTAGGGTTGGGCAAAGGTTAGATTATGGCAGCGTTGCCTGGAAGACACTAGGGTTAGGTTAGGATCAGGTTTAGGGGCGATTTAGGTTAGGGAGGGCTAAAGTATGGCAGCGTTGCCTTGAAGTCGAGGGTGGCCCAAAAGACCATCAAGCTTTTTCAATCTGTTCTTGTACATTTACATTTATTAATTTGTTAATTAATTTATTAATTAATTTGGCAGATGCAATTATCCAAAGCGACAACTAATGTGATGCATGATTACAGCATGACCACTGTGTGTGTGTGTGTTTGTATAGGTGTGTGTGTCAGAGATATTACGTTTTTTAAGGACACATATTTAGGTCAGTAAGTTTGTGCGTGTTTTAATGAGTTTACTGGCAGTACTGGATCTTCCAGTCATCCTGCATATTTAGGTCAGTAAGTTTGTGCATGTTTTAATGAGTTTACTGGCAGTACTGGATCTTCCAGTCTTCGTACATTTGCATATTTAGGTCAGTATGTTAGTGCGTGTTTTAATGAGTTTACTGGCAGTACTGGATCTTCAAGTCTTCGTAAATTAATTTACTTAATGAGATGTGTGGGTGAGAAAGTGAAAGAGAGTTGCCCAATATGTAACAGAGAGAGAGAGAGGGAGAAAAATGTCAAATGTTGTAAAGCAATTAATCGTGTCAATCTATATTCAAGTTCAGGATTTTATACATATTTACTATATTATTATTATTATTATTGTTATTATTGTTATTATTGTTATTATTGTTGTTGTTTCTGTTGTTTTTATCATTTATATAGATTCTTTGACTTTAATTTGACTACTCACCTCCTTGTGTTGCATGTTAATTCTGTACATCACCTTGCTACGTTTCCTCGCTTGACAACCATAAAATGTAAAGTTTTACAACTGCTGATTAAAAGCCCTAAAATGTAAAGTTTTAAAACTGCTGCTCAAAAACTGACAAATGTGATATTGACGTCAGCAGCTGAAACACAGGGAATACTAGCTGTGAGAACTCAGAGTGGAAATGGAATGCCTCTTGTCCAATCAGAAATGAATAAACAATTTCACCGAGATCTAACTGTTGTATAATGCCTATTGATTAAGTGTTGTATAGGTCAGGGGTTAGATTGGTCAGACGTTGGAGGGTTGATTGTGGACAGAAGGCAGGTCAGGTCTGATCTGAGGTAGGTTGGGAGTTAACACAAATCGACAGTTGTTTTGTCTGAAGTTCTGTTCTTTTTTCCCTTTCTTCTTTTAGGTTCATTTGGTCAGTTGCCTGGTGAGTTGTAAAGTTTTCTTATTTACTTTTTTTTACGATTGGGGCAGCCGTGGCCTACTGGTTAGCGCTTCGGACTTGTAGCCAGAGGGTTGCCAGTTCGAACCCCGACCGGTAGGCCACGGCTGAAGTGCCCTTGAGCAAGGCACCTAACCCCTCACTGCTCCCCGAGCGCCACTGTTGTTGCAGGCAGCTCACTGCGCCCGGGATTTGTGTGCTTCACCCTGACTGTGTGTTCACTGTGTGCAGTGTGTTTCACTAATTCACGGATTGGGATAAATGCAGAGACCAAATTTCCCTCACGGGATCAAAAGAATATATATACTTATTATACAGTTAAACGGACTAAGATCGTTTTTACACGTAGGAAAAACACAGATTTTTTCATGCGGTTTGGCCTTTCATTTACATGAAAACTGAGGTTTTATCACTGAAAACTATTATTTCTGAAAACTCCGGCCAAAGTGGAGATTTGGGAAAACTCCAGTTTCATGTTAGCATTTTAAACAGCGTTTTTGCATTGTGTGGTGATGTTTCCTCATTTGTTTGTAATCACTGGCCACCTATTTGCATTGTGTGGTGATGTTTCCTCATTTGTTTGTAATCACTGGCCACCTATTTGCATTGTGTGGTGATGTTTCCTCATTTGTTTGTAATCACTGGCCACCTATTTGCTCGACGTGTTCGCGACATCCTTCCCCAGCTGTTTTTAGCATCGGTGTGAACGGAATTATTTTAAAAATGAAGGAGTTTTCTGTTTTTCAGAATACCCTGCTAGATATAAAAGTGTGACGGCAACCTGATCTTTTATCCCCCAGCCTGTGTTAGACCTCCCCTGGGGGGTATTCCAAGTACATGGTTTCGTTACAAACCTGGGTATATTAACTCAGAGTAAGTGGTAAACCTTCTACAACAAGAGCCCTATGGCAATTTTGTGTTAGGAGAATGAAGCCATACAGCTCTTCTATTAGGAGGTTTACCGCTTACTCAGAATACTTACCACTTACTCGGGTACTTGCAATACCTCCCTGAACACAGTCTGAGTTGTTGTTGTTGTTGTTTGTGTCGTTTGGGGTTGTGGTTTCCCTCCCTGTGTTACCTCATCTCCTTCCCTCTGTCCTCCCCCAGTCTGATGATGTTGTGTCGTTTGGGGTTGTTGTTTCCCTCCCTGTGGTACCTCATCTCTTTCCCTCTGTCCTCCCCCAGTCTGATGTTTTTTGTTTTTCTTGTTGTTGTTTTGGGGTTGTTTTTCCCCTCCCTTTCCGCCCTCATCTCTCTGGTGCTCTTCTCCCCCAGCCTGTGGTAAAGCTCCACGGAACTTGGGGCTGATCAGCGGTCAGAACGCCACAACGGGAGCTTGGCCCTGGCAGGTCAGTCTTCACCGAGCAGGAAGCCACTTCTGCTCAGGATCCCTCATCAGCGCGCAGGCGGTCCTGACGGCAGCACACTGCTTTAGCAGGTATTGAGACAGGGTTTTAGCACATTCATAGCATGCTAATAATAGCACACTGCTTTAGCAGGTATTGAGACAGGGTTTTAGCACATTCATAGCATGCTAATAATAGCACACTGCTTTAGCAGGTATTGAGGCACGGTTTTAGCACATTCATAGCATGGTAATAGCACACTGCTTTAGCCGGTATTTGAGACAGGGTTTTAGCACATTCATAGCATGCTAATAGCAAACTGCTTTAGCAGGTATTGAGACAGGGTTTTAGCACATTCATAGCATGCTAATAATAGCACACTGCTTTAGCAGGTATTGAGGCACTGTTTTAGCACATTCATAGCATGCTAATAGCACACTGCTTATGGTTTTAGAGTTTGCCTTATTTTAAGATGTCTCATCCTGAAAACAAGCATATTTTTCTGCCAGTGTGTTAAGCAAAATTGTCCTAAAACACAAGCAGATGAATAGCAGGGGTGGTCTGTTTTTGAGTCGGTCTTCTGCACTGATGTAAAATATCTCGACTTTTAAGGACTCTAAATTTGAATGGACTCTTGAATGTCTCCTGTTTCCAGCACTTCCATCACTGGTTTAACAGCGTACCTCGGTCGTCAGAACCAGCAAGGCGGCAATCCCAACGAACAACTGAGGAACTTGTTTACTATCACACAGCACCCAGAGTATGACGCCATCACAAGGGAAAACGACATTGCTGTGGTGGTTCTGACTGCCCCACTCGACTTCAATGAGTTCATCAGTCCTGTGTGTCTTGCTGACAGTGAGAGCGTTCTGCACAACGGTACCGACAGCTGGGTCACTGGCTGGGGAAACGCCGCTCCTAAAGGTTAAGAGGCACACACACACACACACGGGCAGCCGTGGCCTACTGGAGGGTTGCTGGTAGGGATGTTAACCGGTAGCCGTTTAACCGGTGGTTGACCGAATCAACGTTGACCGGTTAAAATTTTCTGCCGCCGGTTAAAAAAAAAACACAAAAAAAAAACACTATTTTTAAAGCTCCCGAATGCCAGCCAGCGTCTGTTATTACACTGCGCACACACGTGTTATTGGTGTTGTATTGTATGGGGCGATATGATCACTCAATATCTAAAAATGATAAATGTGAGCATGAGCCGTCCCACGGCGGAATTTATTAAGCGCAACCACAGCACAGAGCCATGGCTCTGCCGCAGCAGAGCTCACGTAGCCATTCCCAAAACAGTTTATACCGGTTACTATAGTGACTATTTGTACGCCTTACATGACAGGTCCTGTCTGCGCAGCTAAAAAAAAATCGCCACTATTAACCTAAATAAGGCTTATGTGAAGCATGTTACCCATTATGTAAACAGTTAGAACATATAGGCCTAAAAACTTTTATTATTATACGTTTACTGCTTGTTAGTGGCTGCGTGTTGACTATGGCATGATGATAATTGTAACAATGTAATGGCAAACGAAGACACGAAAGACTAATTTAGCATATGCTTACTTGTTGTGTTTTATTATTCATCTGTACTTAAATGGCATGACGACAGGAACTTATTGCAAAGGATTTTGTGCAGCACGCTACAGAGGCTGTTGGCAATCGGTAAAAATTTTTACGAAGACGTTGGTTAATATACTTTCCTGTAACACCACCAAATGTAGCGTTCTCTGTTTGTGACTTTGTAACGTGAGCTTTTTATAGCCCGAGCTCGGTGCCGTGTTGCATGGAAGGTCGACGTTGTGCGTAATGTGCCTGTGCGTGGGTGCGCAGGGAAAGCAATTATTTTTCTCCCCAAAACAAAACCCTTATTCCTCCACAAGTAGTGGACACTGATTGGGGAAAATATATAATACAAAGGGCACGAACTAATATTGTGTGACGGGAGCCTAACCATTCTAAAATGGGGGGATAACTTGTTTCACGGGCAGAGAAAGACGCGCAACAGGACACAGGTATCATAAATGGCAGTTATAGAATTTTCGGTGGCCGAATTTAACCGGTTAATGAGGCTCAGTGGCCGGTTAAGATTTTTTTTTTACATTTTGCCATCCCTAGTTGCTGGTTCAAATCCCGACCAGGAGGCACGGCTGAAGTGCCCTTGAGCAAGGCACCTAACCCCTCACTGCTCCCCGAGCACCGCTGTTGATGCAGGCAGCTCACTGCGCCGGGATTAGTGTGTGCTTCACCTCACTGTGTGTTCACTGTGTGCTGAGTGTGTTTCACTAATTCACGGATGTGGATAAATGCAGAGACCAAGTTTCCCTCACGGGATCAAAAGAGTATATATACTATACTGCTCCTAGAGGTTAGTCCAGGGATGGGCAAACTTTTTGGCTCAAGGGCCACATTGGGTTTTGAAAATTGGCCGGCGGGCCGCACAACAACCCCCCCCCACGACACACACATAAAAAAATACATTTTTTATAGCCTATAATTTTTGTATGAAAAGTATTTCTTTTAAAATATGAATTGCTTAAACATACTGCTAATTTTATGCTGTTTAATGTATAAATTGTGCACTGTCGCTTTAAGACAGTCGCTTTAATTCACGTTTATTTCTCAATGATCTTCTGCCTGCTCCGCTATGGCTAGTGCTGTACCTACGGCTGGGCCTCAAAGTTTTTAAATGGTCAGTAGTGGGAACTACTGTTGCCTTCATGATTTCTTATAAGAACGAGATATCAATTATCAACATTGACAAGCCAGCTGGAACCTGCGTCTCTCTCTCCCTCTCGTGAGTGGAGACGCGTTCCCAATTAAATGGATCGCATAATGTTCACGTTAGATCTGCTGCAAAGGAGATAACTAAGAGTTAACTTAGTTTAACATGATGCTATCTCTATTTAACATGATGTTTTGACATTGACATTGTAAACGTTCTCTAAGAAGAGTGAAAAGCAGTTTGCAGTAAAGCTAACCAACGTCGTCTCTATCGCAGGAAAAAAATAGCGAGCAGCCTGATAACCAAATGAAATGCTCGGCGGGCCGGATGAAAGTGCTTGGCGGGCCGGATCCGGGCCGCAGTTTGCCCACCCCTGGGTTAGTCTGAAAAGAGGCATATTCGCGCACACAGACACACCAGTTAATCAATCAATTAATCAATCTGTAAATCTGATGAAAACTGCAAAAATACTAAAAAATCTATTTGGTATTGTTTTTAGCATTAAGCAATTTACTTGGCGCTCTCCCGAAATAAGATTTTGACTTATTTTAAGGAGCCTTATCAAGACAAATTTGCTCAACGCACTGTGCTCGTTTTCAGGATGAGACATCTTAAAATAAGTCAAATTCTTCTTAAATTAAGTCAAAAGATTTTATGAGAAAGCAATAGGTAAGTGTTACACTTAAAACAATACCACCCAGAGCAATTTCTGCAGTAAATCAGTTAGTTGGTCAATGAAATGATCAATAAGTCAAACAATAAATCTTTGTGTTTGAAGATTAGATTCTGACTGGTTGCTATAACTGCTTTCTCCCTGATTGCATCCTTCAGAGGCCCTTCAGCAGACGAATGTTCCAGTGATTGGAAGGCGACAGTGTAGATGCTTGCGTGGCGTCAGCTCAGTCACAGACAACATGGTGTGTGCTGGACATCTCGATGGACGCGGTGACTCCTGCCAGGTAGGACTTCATCTCACAGTGCGTAAAGGTACACTATGACTCCTGCCAGGTAGGACTTCATCTCACAGTGCGTAAAGGTAAACTATGACTCCTGCCAGGTACAGTAGGGCTTCATCTCACAGTGCTAAAAGGTACACTATGACTCTTGCCAGGTAGGACTTCATCTCACAGTGCTAAAAGGTACACTATGACTCTTGCCAGGTAGGACTTCATCTCACAGTGCGTAAAGGTACACTATGATTCCTGCCAGGTAGGCCTTCATCTCACAGTGCGTAAAGGTAAACTATGACTCCTGCCAGGTAGGGCTTCATCTGACAGTGTGTAAAGGTACAGGTAAGCCTTTATGAATTTTGTGAGTACGTGCAGCAGAGTCTGTGAGTCCAGATGTTGGGTTTTGGGCCAATGACTCCTGCCGGGAGGGGCTTCGTTCCTGTGATTCTGAAGATGTTTTTCTTAAGCTTCAAATAATTCCAACAATTTGTCGGTACATGTAAACAGTGGTAGTTCCACCGTGCTTCTGGTAACAATCTGGTCCTTTACAACTCCGAAAATCATTGTGTCTCACTGCCCCCCTTTATCTAGCTGATAGTGTTCAACTTAATAAATGACTTAACTATCCCGTTATCAGATCTCATCCGGCTTTATTTACATGTGAAATGTGATTGATAATTACTAAACACAATAGGGGGGGAAAAAAACTTTACACATAAGTGTCTAATTATTTTTTACTCATGAATATCAATGACCTGGCTGTTGAAGTGCCATGCAGACAAGTTTAAGTTCCACTGTTCCCATCCATATTCAAGCACATGTACACCATGAACCACTCGGTGAGTTGCAGTTTTGAAAACAAATGTTAAGGGTTATTTTAAGGACATGTTTGTGCATGCCTGTAGCCAGCCACTATGAAGCAGTCAAAGGCGATTCTAAATGAATTTGTGACCAACACAATACCTGAATCATAGAACAAGCATGTTAATGAACTAATGACCACTAACATAGCATGAACATAATAAACAAAATAACAAACATAGACCCAAACGCTAGAACTTAGAACATAGCTAATACTACAGGAACAGTAAAACCATAACAATAGAATAACAGAACAAACATAGACCAAACGCTATAACTTAGAACATAGCTAATACTACAGGAACAGTAAAACCATAACAATAGAATAACAGAACAAACATAGACCAAACACTATAACTTAGAACATAGCTAATACTACAGGAACCATACATTAAACTAGGGTTTCTCAACGGGGGCGGTACCGCCCCCTGGGGGGCGTTCGTACAACCTAGGGGGGCGCTGGGAACGTGAGAGTTTTTTTTTTACATTTTAAACTTTCATGGTTTTCACATATTTTTGGTGCAAAAATAGGCTACCTGAAATAAATAGGCTATTTTCATTCATGGGTTTCTAACCCCTCTACCGTCCCAGCTACATTTTACTGTTTATCTATGCTCAGTTTTCATGATAAAATGACACGTCTTGTTGCCTAGATTTAATGTTCCTATTGATTTTTAAAAATAAATCATTACAACCAATGCTGATGTGGTAGTGTTTTTTTTTTTACCCAACCAGTGTCCTATTGCTTCTAACAGTGGGCTAAATCTGCTTAATAATAAAATAGGCTCATAGGGACATTTTCTTATAATTCCAAAAGAAACCAAAACAGCGCAGAAATGGGCTCGTTTTTTTATTTAAGCAATATAGCTTGAGGGTGAGTGGCCTATAGCCTACCCGGGGGTGTAGTTTTAAAAAAAAAAGGGTGTTTGCTCAAAAAAGGTTGAGAACCACTGCATTAAACCAAAATAATAGAATAACAAAACATTCTTACAGCCCCGCTTGGATCTACTGGCCACTCCCCCACGCTCCAGACAAAAGTGGAGATTTTCGAAAGCTCTGTTTCAGTGTTTTTGCGCTTGGACAGGGGAAAACAGAGTTTTTGGATTGTGATGTGACGTAAATCCCTTTTGTTTAAAATGTTGTCACGTCTCCAATTACAATATTGCTATCTGTTTGACTGACGTATTCTTGATAGCCTTCAACGTCTGTTTCTGCACATTCGTGTGGATGGAAATAATTTCAAATACAAATACATTTTTTTTAAATACCAGGCTACATGTACATGGCCTGAATCTCATATTGTAATTCTGGTGAATGTTTATAGGGAGACTCTGGCAGTCCACTGGTGACCAAACTGGGCATTTCTTGGCTGCAGACTGGGATTGAGAGTTTTGGCGGAGGTTGTCCTCCGCAGACAAGTCTGCCGGCGGTCTACACACAAGTGTCCCGCTACAAGGCCTGGATCAACATGATGGTCAACCCGGAATACGTCCATTTCGTCTCTGCAGGTATGGACGCTGGCAGCGTGGATTGTGTGATTGTCTGCATCATGAAGGGAATGGAGAATTAGATAGGAGAGGATGGAGACCAGGGAGGTTGTTGGCTCTGTGTGTGGATGTAGTTAGGGTTAGGGTTAGACCGGGGAGGTTGTTGGCCTTGTGTGTGGATGTAGTTAGGGTTTAGGGTTAGACAGAGTAGACCGGGGAGGTTGTTGGCCCTGTGTGTGGGTGTAGTTAGGGTTTAGGGTTAGACCGGGGAGGTTGTTGGCCTTGTGTGGCCTTGTGTGTGGGTGTAGTTAGAGTTAGACTGGGGAGGTTGTTGGCCTTGTGTGTGGATGTAGTTAGGGTTTAGGGTTATGTCTTTTCTACGCTATGCCCCCACAGCTAGCTGAAAACCTTATGCAAGTTTGGCGAAAATCGGCGCAATTCGGAATACTAGGGGGTGACCGAAGGTGCCTATTGGACACATGTAAGTACTCGGCAACATCTTTCAGTGCAGCTAAGGTCAATTTCACACCGGAATTCTCCTTTAATGGTGTAAATAATAAAAAAGAAGCCTGGTCTATAGGGAGAAACAATCTAAAAGACCACTACCATTTGTCATTAAGACCCCATGGTGAGATGATATTTAATCTAAGCATCCACACTCTTTCACAATTTAGTCTCCGTGTTTTGTCCCATGACGCATCTGATTGAACACCTGTGAGGCACAATTGTTCTATTGGGTGTTGTTGGAAATGGCGGTATAAAGGTCTGTCTTTGTTGATTCGAATACAGTACAAATGCTGTTTCAAACGCACCCTACCCGAGTGTTTTGTTTCCCCAATGTAAAGCATTCCACAGGTGGTACACCTTGTACGTATAAGCGTATCCTGTAAATTCTTATTTCTGCGGAAGGCAGATATAAGACGAAATTCTTTGAGCTGTGGGATTCGATATTGTACATGTTCGTAATGAGACTTTAAGTGTTTGTTCCAATTGACTGCCTCTCTATGAAAGGTCTGAACCAGGGGAATGAGCCTAGTGCTCTCAGGAGGTTGACGACTAATGGGAAAGAATGTCTCACCTGGGCTTTAATACCCCTTAGGAACCGTCGGGAATAACCCCGCTCACGTAGAGCTCTGAAGAGGGTCATAGTGGCCTTCTCTACGTCACTTTCAAAAGTACAAATGCGTCTGAATCTGATAATTTGGGACTTTACAATTCCCTTAAATGTGTGCCTGGGATGATAGGAACTCTTATGGAGTAATGCATGAGTGTCTGTACTTTTAAAGAAGACTCTCTTTGCCAAGCGCTTCGACCCTTCAGAATCGCCATCTACAAACAAAACCTCGGTATCTAGAAATTCCATCATTTGGGGCTGAAGATTGCTAGTCACTTTGATTGTCTTATGATGTGCAAGAATTGCTTGAAGGCTGCCACACCATGCTGCCACAGGCCAAAGAGATCATCCAAGTATCTGTAATAAACTAGGGGTAAATGGGGGCACTTGGCAAGTATTTGTAATAAACTAGGGGTAAATGGTAAGAGTAAGAGTTCACCATCTGGGCGATTTGCATCAGGGTACCTCTCAAAAGCCTCTGCCACCGCCTGCAAGCCCAAGTCTGTGTCTTTATTTTACACTGTGTGGGTGTAGTTAGGGTTTAGGGTTAGACCGGGGAGGTTGTTGGCCTTGTGTGTGGGTGTAGTTAGGGTTTAGGGTTAGACCGGGGAGGTTGTTGGTCATGTGTCTTTATCTATCCATCTATCTATCTATCTATCTATCTATATGTATATCTATTCATCCATTTATTTATTTATGTTTGTAGAATATATTTTATTTGCCTCCCCGTCACATCTATAGGTATGGACCCAGACAGCAACGTCACATGTCCCGGGCTTGATGACATCACTACAACGACACCCAATCAACAAACAACGTCCACGCCGCTGGGTATGTACCCTACAGGGAAAGCTGTGATGTCACAGGTACAACTGTGACATCACTTTAAAACCTGTGACTTCACAGAGAAATTTGTGACATCCCTTCACTCCTGTCCAGAACCAACGACACCACATTACTTTAATATAGCTATTTTCTGGGTACTCAAAGCACTTTACTTCACTACAACCATCATCAATGTGTAGCACGGCAACCATTTTGTGCCAGAATGCTCACCAGCTGGAATGGTGGAGAGTGAGGGAATAAATTAGCCAATTACAGCAAGGGGATGATTAGGTCCAATGGAATAAGCCTCTCTCTCTTCCCTCCCCCAGTGTGTGGTAGAGCCCCCCTGAACACCAGAGTAGGTGGAGGTGGAGTTGCCCCAGCAGGAAGTTGGCCCTGGCAGGCTAGTCTTCACCGGTCAGGAACTCACTTCTGTGGAGGATCCCTCATCAACCCACAGTGGATCATGACTGCAGCCCACTGCTTCCCCGGGTACAGGCCACCAGTGGACATACAGCTTTTAAGAGCCATTCACACCAAGAATGATAACTATGAAACTAATGATAACTAATGAAAACATATTGTTCTAGCTAGTTTGAATGACGACGTAAGCAACAATAACTATAATGACATGAAGAACGATATTGTCAGGATCACAGATCACAGGATTTCAGAGCGTTTTTGAGAAAAATAAAAAGCCAATCAGGATCCATCAAATTTTAGCCATCACATTCATCAACACAAAGAGACACTTTCTTTATCATTGGTCAGTGAGGACACTTTTATCGTTATAGTTATAGTTCCTGGTGTGAACGGCACTTTATGGAGATACAGCCCTTTTGGAAGAACAAGCACAAATAGGTTATCAGAATGTTGGATTATGTAATAATGAGCACAAGTAACGGAATGCTAATGAACAATTCTATTCTATCCAGTAGAGTACCGAAGCCATGACGTAGCCTTGTCATGCCAACACGATCACATTTGTGACTAGAAAGTTTTGAGGGTTTTATGGGCATGGGTTTCCTCTATAAAAGGGACCAGCATGTAACTTCATAGCATGCGGTTAAAATCCTTCTCACAGACGTGTCTTGCCTTTATTTTTGAGGCCAAAAACATCTTCTTTTAACACTTGCCAGACTTTGATAAGACGTGAAATATTCACTGGAATTTCGTTTCTTTCTATTACACCTGCCAGGGAATCCATGTTATGTGGCTAAGTTGCTGCATTGCAGGTAAAACACGTTTAAATGGCTATAGCCTACATTTAAAACAATTACTTAGCTAGAAACGATCCCACATGTCTACATTCAATGCTATGAAGCCACTTCGAAAGGTTGTTTAGATCCAGTGACACTGCCGTCATGGAAACAGAACGTCACACTTCGGTACTCTATTCTGCCTCTGTTTGGTATGGTTTTAGAATGACTTAACCCTTATTACCCTTGAGAGGTGGTCTGCTTTTGTGTATCTGAATGGCTTGTAGAATATGTCGACTTCCACACAGTCAACAATGATTATGATACCACTTAATGTGAGTGCTTGCAGAATATTCCAAATGAAACCAAGATCCACGCACAGCCTGGTTAGGTGCAGGTAGATTGCAGGAACATACTTAAATAGCAAAAAATAAGATTGGTCTACTGCACACTATTGACGTTTACTCGATTTTATTCTAAGCGAACAACGTGTTTCGCATACAGCGTCCTCAGGTGAGAAACGCGTTGTTCGCTCTGAATAAAATCAAGTAAACGTCAACAGTGTGCGTAGAGCAATCTTCATTTTTGGCTTGTAGATTATGTCGACTTCCACACCGTCAACAATGGTTATGATACCACTTAATGTGAGTGTTTCCAGGACTTGAATGTCTCTTGTTTTCAGGACGGTCTACACTGGTGTAACAGCGTACCTCGGTCGTCAGAACCAGCAAGGCAGCAATCCCAACGAACAACTGAGGAGTGTGTTTATGGTCATGAAGCATCCAGACTATAAGGAGAGGACAAGAGAAAACGACATTGCCCTGTTACTTCTGGCTGCCCCACTCGACTTCAACAACTTCATCAGTCCTGTGTGTCTAGCTTCCAATGAGAGCGCTTTCCAAAATGGCACCCAAAGTTGGGCCTCTGGCTGGGGAGACAATGGACAAGGAGGTGAGACATCAAGACTGAGAAACTAGGTCCCGTTTACACGAAGGGAAGACGCAGATATTTCCCCTGCGGTTTGGCCTCTCATTTACACGAAAACCCCGTTTTTATCACAGAAAACGACTATTTCTAAAAACCTCCCTCCAGACACCTTAAGAGTCCTGCTAGTGAGAGTGCTAGCAGCTTGGTTTAGCACACTCGACTCCTGATACGAGGTAGTGAGAGCGCTAGCAGCTTGGGTTAGCACACTCGACTCCTGATACGAGGTAGTGAGAGCGCTAGCACACTCGACTCCTGATACGAGGTAGTGAGAGCACTAGCAGCTTAGGTTAGCACACTCGACTCCTGATACGAGGTAGTGAGAGCGCCAGCAACTTGGGTTAGCACACTCGACTCCTGATACGAGGTGCTGCTAGTGAGAGCACTAGCAGCTTGGGTTAGCACACTCGACTCCTGATACGAGGTAGTAAGAGCGCCAGCAGCTTGGGTTAGCACACTCGACTCCTGATACGAGGTAGTGAGAGCGCTAGCAGCTTGGGTTAGCACACTCGACTCCTGATACGAAGTGCTGCTAGTGAGAGCGCTAGCAGCTTGGGTTAGCACACTCGACTCCTGATACGAGGTAGTGAGAGCGCTAGCAGCTTGGGTTAGCACACTCGACTCCTGATACGAGGTAGTGAGAGTGCCAGCAGCTTGGGTTAGCACACTTGACTCCTGATACGAGGTAGTGAGAGCGCTAGCAGCTTGGGTTAGCACACTCGACTCCTGATACGAGGTAGTGAGAGCGCTAGCAGCTTGGGTTAGCACACTCGACTCCTGCAGCCTGGGTTAGCACACTCGACTCCTGATACGAGGTGCTGCTAGTGAGAGCTCTAGCAGCTTGGGTTAGCACACCCGACTCCTGATACGAGGTAATGAGAGCGCTAGCAGCTTGGGTTAGCACACTCGACTCCTGATACGAGGTAGTGAGAGCGCTAGCAGCTTGGGTTAGCACACTCGACTCCTGATACGAGGTGCTGCTAGTGAGAGCGCTAGCAGCTTGGGTTAGCACACTCGACTCCTGATACGAGATAGTGAGAGTGCCAGCAGCTTGGGTTAGCACACTCGACTCCTGATACGAGGTGCTGCTAGTGAGAGCGCTAGCAGCTTGGGTTAGCACACTCGACTCCTGATACGAGGTAGTGAGAGCGCTAGCAGCTTGGGTTAGCACACTCGACTCCTGATACGAGGTAATGAGAGCGCTAGCAGCTTGGGTTAGCACACTCGACTTCTGATACGAGGTAGTGAGAGCGCTAGCAGCTTGGGTTAGCACACTCGACTCCTGATACGAGGTGCTGCTGTTTGCGGGTTTGACTCCCGGCGAGTGCAGGGCTGAGCCGCACGGTCAACACAGTTACATATGGGTATTTACAGCTGGGATGGGTATTTAAATGATGATACAGGTGGGATAGGTATTTAGATGATGATACAGGTGGGATGGGTATTTACAGCTGGGATAGGTATTTAGATGATGATACAGGTTGGATCGGTATTTAGATGATACTACAGGTTGGATCGGAATTTAGATGATACTACAGGTTGGATCGGTATTTAGATACTACAGGTTGGAAGGTTATTTAGATGATGATACTACAGGTTGGATGGGTATTAAGATAATGATGATACAGGTGGGATGGGTTGTTATTTAGATGATGCAACAGGTAGGATGGGTATTTACACATAGATGATACTACATGTAGATGGGTATTTAGATGATACTACAGGTAGGATGGGTATTTACACATAGATGATACTACATGTAGATGGGTATTTAGATGATACTACAGGTAGATGGGTATTTAGATGATCATGTAGATGGGTATTTAGATGATACTACATGTAGATGGGTATTTACACATAGATGATACTACATGTAGATGGGTATTTAGATGATACTACAGGTAGATGGGTATTTAGATGATACTACAGTTAGGATGGGTATTTACACATAGATGATACTACATGTAGATGGGTATTTAGATGATACTACGGGTAGATGGGTATTTAGATGATACTACATGTAGATGGGTATTTAGATGATTCTACAGGTAGATGGGTATTTAGATGATACTACAGGTAGATGGGTATTTAGATGATACTACAGGTAGGATGGGTATTAACACATAGATGATACTACATGTAGATGGGTATTTAGAGATGACACTACATGTAGATGGGTATTTAGATGATACTACATGTAGATGGGTATTTAGATGATACTACATGTAGATGGGTATTTAGATGATACTACAGGTAGATGGGTATTTAGATGATACTACAGGTAGGACGGGTATTTACACATAGATGATACTAAATGTAGATGGGTATTTAGATGATACTACAGGTAGATGGGTATTTAGACGATACTACAGGTAGATGGGTATTTAGATGATACTACATGTAGATGGGTATTTAGATGATACTACAGGTAGGATGGGTATTTACACATAGATGATACTACATGTAGATGGGTATTTAGATGATACTACATGTAGATGGGTATTTAGATGATACTACATGTAGATGGGTATTTAGATGATACTACAGGTAGAATGGGTATTTACACATAGATGATACTACATGTAGATGGGTATTTAGATGATACTACATGTAGATGGGTATTTAGATGATACTACATGTAGATGGGTATTTAGATGATACTACAGGTATGATGGTTATTTACACATAGATGATACTACATGTAGATGGGTATTTAGATGATACTACAGGTAGATGGGTGGTAGATGGGTATTTAGATGATACTACATGTAGATGGGTATTTAGATGATACTACAGGTAGGATGGGTATTTACACATAGATGATACTACATGTAGATGGGTATTTAGATGATACTACATGTAGATGGGTATTTAGATGATACTACATGTAGATGGGTATTTAGATGATACTACAGGTAGGATGGGTATTTACACATAGATTATACTACATGTAGATGGGTATTTAGATGATACTACATGTAGATGGGTATTTAGATGATACTACAGGTAGATGGGTATTTAGATGATACTACAGGTAGATGGGTATTTAGATGATTCTACATGTAGATGGGTATTTAGATGATACTACATGTAGATGGGTATTTAGATGATACCTCAGGTTGGGTGGGTATTTAGATGATACTACAGGTAGATGGGTATTTAGATGATACTACAGGTAGATGGGTATTTAGATGATACTACATGTAGATGGGTATTTAGATGATACTACAGGTAGATGGGTATTTAGATTACAGGTAGATGGGTATTTAGATGATACTACATGTAGATGGGTATTTAGATGATACTACAGGTGGGTATTTAAACTCTGGAGCTGCAGTGTGATTCTATTGTAATTTTGCATTGTCTTTTCTCCTGGTCCTCTGTGCTGCAGTGTGATTCTATTGTAATTTTGTCTTTTCTCCTGGTCCTGCTCCTCTGCGTGCCCAGTGCCTCTGCCTGCTCCCGGGGCCCTGCGGGATGCAGCGCCCCCTGTGGTTGGAAACAGGCAGTGCGACTGCCTGAGGCAGGACCTGAACATCACAGACAACATGATGTGTGCTTCTAGTGAGGACGGAGGCACCTGCCAGGTACACAGGTGTCATGTCACACACACACACACACACACACCTGTAAGGTATCCCTGTCATATAATACACACCTGTAAGGTAATTTTTGTCAAATAACACACAACTGTCAGGTAACACATACTCCTGTCAGGTATTGTTGTCATGTAACACACACCTGTAAAATAACGCCTGTTGAATAACACACAACTGTCAGGTAACACATACTCCTGTCAGGTATTGTTGTCATGTAACACACACCTGTAAAATAACGCCTGTTGAATAACACACCACTGTCAGGTCACATACACAATTGTCAGGTAACACACACACTTTTCAGGTAACATTCACACCTGTTCAGTATGTCTGTAATGAAACACACCTGTCAGGTAACGCCTGTCAAATAACACTCAACTGTCAATTAACATACACACCCGTCAGGTAACATTCACACCTGTCACCTGACACACACACACGTCAGGCAACATAAACACCTGTCACGTATGGTCGTCATGTAACACACACCTGTAAGGTAATATACACACCTGTCAGGTATGGTTGTCATGTAACACACACTTGTAAAGCAACGCCTGTCAGATAACACACAACTCTCAGGTAATGCACACACCTGTCAGGTAACACCTGCCATGTCTGGTAGAACACTTGTCTAGTAATGTATAGAGACAACCAGACTTATCTACCTAAGCAGAGAGGTTCTGGCTTTTTTGATTGACTGACTGTTTCTGATTGACAGAGAGACTGGCTGTTTAATTGACTGACTGTTTCTGATTGACAGAGAGACTGGCTGTTTGATTGACTGACTGTGTCTGATTGACAGAGAGACCCTGGCGGTCCGCTGGTCAGCAGGCAGGGCTCAGCGTGGGTCCAGGCAGGTGTGCTCACCTCTGGGAGTGGCTGTGGGCGCAGTCCGGGGGTCTACACCAGGGTATCCCGCTACCAGAGCTGGATCCTCTCAACAATTACTGACAACCAACCTGAGTTTGTGCGCTTCTCTTCCAACGGGGCTGACGCTGACAGCATCTTCAACTGTTTTGGAAGTAGGAAAATACTAACATCATCGTTAACGCCATCATTTTCAATATGATAGTTATCGCCATCTTCTGTCTCATGTTTGTCATTGACATTGTTAATTGTTACAGTCACAACAACAGTCGCAACAACAGAAATAACAACATCAACAGCTCCCCTGACAACAACAGAACTCACAACATCATCAACTCCCCTGACAACAACAGAACTCACAACATCCACAACTCCTGATACAACAACAGAACTCACATCAACAACTCCCCTGACAACAACACAACTCACAACATCAACAGCTCTTGATACAACAACACAACTCACAACATCCACAGTTCCTGATACGACAACAGAACTCTCAACATCAAAAGCTCCTGATACGACAACACAACTCACAACATCAACAGCTCCTGATACGACAACAGAACTCACAACATCAACAGCTCCTGATACGACAACAGAACTCACAACATCAACAGCTCCTGATACAACAACACAACCCACAACATCAACAACTCCCCTGACAACAACAGAACTCACAACATCAACAGTTCCTGATACGACAACACAACTCACAACATCAACAGCTCCTGATACGACAACAGAACCCACAACATCAACAACTCCCCTGACAACAACAGAACTCACAACATCAACAGTTCCTGATATGACAACAGAACTCACAACATCAACAGCTCCTGATACGACAACAGAACTTTCAACATCAACAGCTCCTGATACATCAACAGAACTCACAACATCAACAGTTCCTGATACGACAACACAACTCACAACATCAACAGCTCCTGATACATCAACAGAACTCACAACTTCAACAACTCCCCTGACAACAACAGAACTCACAACATCAACAGCTCCTGATACAACAACAGAACTCACAACATCAACAACTCCCCTGACACCAACACAACTCACAACATCAACAACTGATACAACAACACAACTCACAATACCCACAACTCCCCTGACAACAACAGAACTAACAACATCAACAGCTCCTGATACGACAACACAACTCACAACATCTCCTGATACGACAACAGAACTTTCAACATCAACAGCTCCTGATACGACAACACAACTCACAACATCAACAGCTCCTGATAAAACAACACAACCCACATCAACAACTCCCCTGACAACAACAGAACTCACAACATCAACAGCTCCTGATACGACAACAGAACCCACAACATCAACAACTACCCTGACAACAACACAACTCACAACATCAACAGCTCCTGATCCAACAACAGAGCTCTCAACATCAACAACTACCCTGACAACAACACAACCCACAACATCAACAACTCCCCTGACAACAGAACTCACAACATCCACAACTCCTGATACAACAACAGAACTCTCAACATCAACAGCTCCTGATACGACAACAAAACTCACAACATCAACAGCTCATGATACAACAACAGAACGCACAACATCAACAGTTCCTGATACGACAACAGACCTCAAAACATCAACAGCTCCCCTGACAACAACAGAACTCACAACATCAACAGCTTCCCTGACAACAACAGAACTCAAAACATCCACAACTCCCCTGACAACAGAACTCACAACACCCACAACTCCCCTGACAACACCAGTACTCACAACATCAACAGCTCTTGATACGACAACAGAACTCACAACATCAACGGCTCCTGATACGACAGCAGAACTCACAACATCAATAGCTCCTGATGCAACAACACAACTCACAACACCCACAACTCCCCTGACAACCACAGAACTCACAAAATCCACAACTCCTGATACGGCAACCGTACTCAAAACATCAACAGCTCCCCAGACAATAACAGAACAACCAATATCCACAACTTTTCAGACAACATCAACAACTCCCCTGACAACACAAATCACAACACCCTCAACTCCCCTGACAACAACACAACTCACAACATCAACAGCTCCTGATACAACAACACAACTCACAACATCCACAGCTCCTAATACAACAACACAACTCAAAACATCAACAACTCCTGATACGACAACGCAACTCTCAACATCTACAGCTCCTGATACAACAACAGAACTCACAACATCAACAGCTCCTGATACGACAACAGAACCCACAACATCAACAGCTCCTGATACGACAACAGAACTCACAACATCAACAGCTCCTGATACGACAACAGAACTCACAACATCAACAGCTCCTGATACAACAACACAACCCACAACATCAACAACTCCCCTGACAACAACAGAACTCACAACATCAACAGTTCCTGATACGACAACACAACTCACAACATCAACAGCTCCTGATACGACAACAGAACCCACAACATCAACAACTCCCTTGACAACAACAGAACTCACAACATCAACAGTTCCTGATATGACAACAGAACTCACAACATCAACAGCTCCTGATACGACAACAGAACTTTCAACATCAACAGCTCCTGATACATCAACAGAACTCACAACATCAACAGTTCCTGATACGACAACACAACTCACAACATCAACAGCTCCTGATACATCAACAGAACTCACAACTTCAACAACTCCCCTGACAACAACAGATCTCACAACATCAACAGCTCCTGATACAACAACAGAACTCACAACATCAACAACTCCCCTGACACCAACACAACTCACAACATCAACAACTGATACAACAACACAACTCACAATACCCACAACTACCCTGACAACAACAGAACTAACAACATCAACAGCTCCTGATACGACAACACAACTCACAACTTCTCCTGATACGACAACAGAACTTTCAACATCAACAGCTCCTAAAACGACAACACAACTCACAACATCAACAGCTCCTGATAAAACAACACAACCCACATCAACAACTCCCCTGACAACAACAGAACTCACAACATCAACAGCTCCTGATACGACAACAGAACCCACAACATCAACAACTCCCCTGACAACAACACAACTCACAACATCAACAGCTCCTGATACAACAACAGAACACTCAACATCAACAGCTCCTGATACAACAACACAACTCACAACATCAACAACTACCCTGACAACAACACAACTCACAACATCAACAGCTCCTGATACAACAACAGAGCTCTCAACATCAACAACTACCCTGACAACAACACAACCCACAACATCAACAACTCCCCTGACAACAGAACTCACAACATCCACAACTCCTGATACAACAACAGAACTCTCAACATCAACAGCTCCTGATACGACAACACAACTCACAACATCAACAGCTCATGATACAACAACAGAACGCACAACATTAACAGTTCCTGATATGACAACAGACCTCACAACATCAACAGCTCCCCTGACAACAACAGAACTCACAACATCAACAGCTTCCCTGACAACAACAGAACTCACAACATCCACAACTCCCCTGACAACAGAACTCACAACACCCACAACTCCCCTGACAACAGAACTCACAACATCCACAACTCCTGATACAACAACAGAACTCTCAACATCAACAGCTCCTGATACGACAACAGAACTCACAACATCAACGGCTCCTGATACGACAGCAGAACTCACAACATCAATAGCTCCTGATACAACAACACAACTCACAACACCCACAACTCCCCTGACAACCACAGAACTCACAAAATCCACAACTCCTGATACGGCAACCGTACTCAAAACATCAACAGCTCCCCAGACAATAACAGAACAACCAATATCCACAACTTTTCAGACAACATCAACAACTCCCCTGACAACACAAATCACAACACCCTCAACTCCCCTGACAACAACACAACTCACAACATCAACAGCTCCTGATACAACAACACAACTCACAACATCCACAGCTCCTGATACAACAACAGAACCCACAACATCAACAGCTCCTGATACAACAACAGAACTCACATCAACAACTCTCCTGACAACAACACAACTCAAAACATCAACAACTCCTGATACGACAACGCAACTCTCAACATCTACAGCTCCTGATACAACAACAGAACTCACAACATCAACAGTTCCTGATACAACAACACAACTCACAACATCAACAGCTCCTGATACAACACAACTCACAACATCCACAGCTCCCCTGACAACAACAGAACTCACAACATCAACAGCTTCCCTGACAACAACAGAACTCACAACATCCACAACTCCCCTGACAACAGAACTCACAACACCCACAACTCCCCTGACAACACCAGTACTCACAACATCAACAGCTCCTGATACGACAACAGAACTCACAACATCAACGGCTCCTGATACGACAGCAGAACTCACAACATCAACAGTTCCTGATACAACAACACAACTCACAACACCCACAACTCCCCTGACAACCACAGAACTCACAACATCCACAACTCCTGATACGGCAACCATACTCAAAACATCAACAGCTCCCCAGACAATAACAGAACAACCAATATCCACAACTCTTCAGACAACATCAACAGCTCCCCTTCAGACAATGGTCACAACAACAGAACTTACAACATCAACAGCTTCCAAGACAACCACAGAACTCACAACATCAATAGCTCCTAAGACAACAACTGTCACAACAGAACATACACCATCAACAGTTCCTGATACAACAACAGTCACGACAAAATCTACATCATCCACAGAACCCAAGACAGCATCCACAACAAGAGATCTTATAACATCCACAGCTCCTGATACAACAACAGAACTTACAACATTTACAGATCCCCAGACAATAGTCAAAACAACACAGGTTACAACAACCACAACTCCCCTGACAACAACACAACTCACAACATCAACAGCTCCTGATACGACAACACAACTCACAACATCAACAGCTCCTGATACGACAACACAACTCACAACATCAACAACTCCCCTGACAACACAAATCACAACACCCTCAACTCCCCTGACAACAACACAACTCACAACATCAACAGCTCCTGATACAACAACACAACTCACAACATCCACAGCTCCTGATACAACAACAGAACCCACAACATCAACAGCTCCTGATACGACAACACAACTCACAACACCCACAACTCCCCTGACAACAACACAACTCACAACATCAACAGCTCCTGATACAACAACACAACTCACATCAACAACTCTCCTGACAACAACACAACTCAAAACATCAACAACTCCTGATACGACAACGCAACTCTCAACATCTACAGCTCCTGATACAACAACAGAACTCACAACATCAACAGTTCATGATACAACAACACAACTCACAACATCCACAGCTCCCCTGACAACAACAGAACTCACAACATCAACAGCTCCTGATACGACAACAAAACTCACAACATCAACAACTCCTGATACGACAACACAACTCACAACATCCACAGCTCCCCTGACAACAACAGAAGTCACAACATCAACAACTCCCCTGACAACAACACAACTCACAACATCAACAACTCCCCTGACAACAACACAGCTCACAACATCCACAACTCCCCTGACAACAACAGAACCCAACAGAACTACTCTTCAGACAACAACACAACTCACAACAATAACAGCTCCTGATACGACAACACAATTCACAACATCAACAGCTCCCCTGACAACAGCAGAATTCACAACATCAACAGCTACCCTGACAACAACAGAACTCACAATATCCACAGCTCCTGATATGACAACAGAACTCTCAACATCAACAGTTCATGATACAACAACACAACTCACAACATCTACAGCTCCTGATACAACAACAGAACTCACAACATCCACAGCTCCTGATACGACAACAGAACTCTCAACATCAACAGCTCCTGATAAGACAACACAACTCACAACATCAACAGCTCCTGATACAACAACAGAACCCACAACATCAACAGCTCCTGATACAACAACACAACTCACAACATCAACAGCTCCTGATATGACAACACAACTCTCAACATCCACAGCTCATGATACAACAACAGAACTCACAACATCAACAACAGTTCCTGATACAACACAACTCACATCAACAGCTCCTGATACGACAACACAACTCACAACATCAACAACTTCCCTGACAACAACACAACTCACAACATCCACAGCTCCTGATACGACAACAGAACTCACAACACCCACAACTCCCCTGACAACCACAGAACTCACAACATCCACAACTCCTGATACGGCAACCGTACTCAAAACATCAACAGCTCCCCAGACAATAACAGAACAACTAATATCCACAACTCTTCAGACAACATCAACAGCTCCCCTTCAGACAATGGTCACAACAACAGAACTTACAACATCAACAGCTTCCAAGACAACCACAGAACTCACAACATCAATAGCTCCTAAGACAACAACTGTCACAACAGAACATACAACATCAACAGTTCCTGATACAACAACAGTCACGACAAAATCTACATCATCCACAGAGCCCAAGACAGCATCCACAACAAGAGATCTTATAACATCCACAGCTCCTGATACAACAACAGAACTTACAACATTTACAGATCCCCAGACAACAGTCAAAACAACACAGGTTACAACATCCACAGCTTCCCTGGCAACATCAGGGCTAACAACATCAACAGAGCCCATGGCAATATCAGGGCTTACAACATCAACAGATCCCTTGGCAACACCAGGGCTTACATCATTCATTTCTCCCCAGACAACAGTCTCAACAACAGTGCCTCACACAACAAGTAGTACAACAACAACCACAACATCATCAATGACATCTTCTACAGCTACTAATTCAACCACACCAGCTGTTCCATCACCTACGTTAGTTACAGGTAAGTCAACACCTATATTTTAATATTTAATGTAATCATTATCAACTACTATTGTAGTTAACTACAATTCCTTTCTGTTGAATTTATATTATTTTCCAATTTGCAGTCATGGAGCACCAGGCTTACATTCCACTAGTAGTTGTAAACTCCTATAACTGTGTATGTGACAAATATATATCTCTGAAATCTGAACCCACATGACCTGATATGCAGATGTTAAGACCTGATTAGCATGTACAGGTCAGTATATAGCTACAGGGTTAGCATGTACAGGTCACAGTATTTAGCTACAGGATTAGCATGTACAGGTCACAGTATATAGCCACAGGATTAGCATGTATATAGCACGATTAGTGTGTACAGGACACTATATAGCTACATATGTTAAGACCCGGTTAGCATGTACTGGTCACAGTATATAGCTACAGAAGACCCGATTAGCATGTACAGGTCACAGTATATAGCTACAGAAGACCCGATTAGCATGTACAGGTCACAGTATAGCTCCAGAAGACCCGATTAGCATGTACAGGTCACAGTATATAGCTACAGATGAAACGGATACTGAGATAAAACGGAACGCAGATTTCACTTTCTCTCTGGCACACCAAACAAACGCATAGATAGACAGACATGTTTGTGTACAAACACACACACACACAGTATCCATTATCTCCATCACACACACATCCACACACATGTAACAGTAGTCAGAGGGCACAAGTAGCTGTGCTAACCCTGACCCCAACCTTTTAACATTGAGTCATGCTAGCCAAAATGTACCAGCTAAGGACCCATGGTGTTTAAGTAGCCATGCTAGCACCCATGGGTTTTAGCTTGCCAAGCACGCTGGCCATGCTAGCACCCGTGGGTTTTAGCTTGCCAAGCACGCTGGCCATGCTAGCACCCGTGGGTTTTTAGCTAACCAAGCACGCCAGTCATGCTAGCACCCATGGGTAGCAGCTATGCGCTTTAGCCTCCTTTCTGGCTCTCCTGCCTCCCAGTCTGAGGTGCTGCAATTTCACAGGTTTGAGCCTTGAGCTGAGCCACAGTCAAATACAACCCAGGTTACACACACAAACACACACAGAAATAAAGACAGACACAGACATGCATACACACAAAGATAGGCTAGTATTGCAAATGTTATCCTTGCCTGCTTGTTGCCACTCTGGATTTCATGCACATTTCCTGGTTGCTACTCTTGTTTCCTCATACACACTTCCTGGTTGCCACACTTGTTTTCATACAAACTTCCTATTTGTCCAATTGTTTTCCGCACAGTAGCCAATGTGGAGTTCACGACCAACGAAACCTATGATTCTGCCCTGGCTGACAGACAATCCACTGTCTTCAAGGAACGAGAGTCACGCCTAAAGCAAAAGGCAAGTTTTCCTACATTTCATGAATTAAAGGTACACTATGCAAGATTTGGGGCTACAGCATAGGCATAGCCAGGCAACAAATCTTGAGAGTCGTGAGAATCGTGAAACATTACCTTGTCAGTATACAGCGCTTTGGAAATGATACAGACATGTAGCTGCTGTTTAAGCCCTGGATCAAAGATAGGATAAACTTTACGTATTGTCCCAAAAGGGACATTTGTTTTGTGTGTATAGAGTCTCTCACAGCTGCTTACCATCCCACACACACCAGTGCAACACATGACACATAGGAAACAGACAAATGTTTACGGACAACAAGAATAACAACATGACACATAGGAAACAGACAAATGTTTACGGACAACAAGAATAACAACATGACACATAGGAAACAGACAAATGTTTACAGACAACAAGAATAACAACATGACACATAGGAAACAGATAAATGTTTACAGACAACAAGAATAACAACATGACACATAGGAAACAGACAAATGTTTATGGACAACAAGAATAACAACAAATACATACAGAATACACAAAGGAATAAGTTCTCAAATCTGAGTAAAAAACATACACTTATGCCTAATAAATATTAGTATTGCACATTTCCCTAAAACTCTTACTCCTCATTCTCCTAATACGGACAGTTGGTAAGTGTTCTTTTAGTCTTCTGTAATAAACTCTGGGTCCGCTAACTATCATCACTAACTATCACACTGGAAATATCACCGCTAACTATCACACTGGAAAAAATGAAGCGGCAGCGGTAAGCGTAACGCATCGCTCAGACCATAATAAGTTCTGTCTCATTCCCAAGTAACACAAACGCTTTGCCTTAACTGACAAATGAATGCTCGCGTGAGGCTTTAAAAGTTGATCCAAGTTCAACGCTCAGCTTGTTCAACGCTAGCAACCGGTTTGGTTTTAACCAGGCTAGAGATGTATTTGTTTTGAATCATAAATTACATTTTCTGTGTTCTCTGTGTAGCTGGAGCCATTCTTCCGTGAAGACTACGGTCCCAACTTTGTTGGCCTGACGGCAAGAAGCTTCAGGTAGTCACATCCTCTGGCATTTTAATTTAGTTCATGTCTCGTTTCTCTCACAAATCAGAAAGCATATCAAACAGATTTCACAGGAAGCAGCAATAGAACTACAGGTCACTGGGCAGCCGTGGCCTACTTGTTAGCACTTCGGACCTGTAACCGGAGGGTTGCCGGTTCGAACCTCGACTAGTAGGCACGGCTGAAGTGCCCTTGAGCAAGGCACCTAACCCCTCACTGCTCCCTGAGCGCCGCTGTTGTTGCAGGCAGCTCACTGCATCAGGATTAGTGTGTGCTTCACCTCACTGTGTGTTCACTGTGTGCTGAGTGTGTTTCACTAATTCACGGATTGGGATAAATGCAGAGACCAAGTTTCCCTCACGGGATCAAAAGAGTATATATACTTATACTTAGGTCTTTTTTTAAAAGATTGTAAAGGTAAGTTGTTTGTATTTGTTATTAGGGCCGGCTCGATTGTCCACAGCACTGACCTAACCTTCCACACCAACAAAAGTATCCCCACTGAGGAAGCCATATTCAACACGATGATACGAGCCGGCAGGAGCGGCACCACGACCCTCCCCATCACCCATGTAAACGGCACAGGTGACTGTCTGTCTGTTTATCTATATGTCTGTCTTTCTATCTATCGACCCATCTGTCTATCTGTATGTCTGTCTGTGTCTATTTACATATCTATCTGTCTGTCTACCTGTCTATTTATATCTGCCTGTCTATGTATTTGTATTATTATGTGTTCAAGTCTTCATCAGCAGCTGTGTTCTATATGCCTTCTGTGTGTGTTCTCCAAGTCTTCAGCACCAGCTGTGTTCTTTATGTGTTCTGTGTGTGTTCTCCAAGTCTTCATCAGCAGCTGTGTTCTATATGCCTTCTGTGTGTGTTCTCCAAGTCTTCATCAGCAGCTGTGTTCTATATGCCTTCTGTGTGTGTTCTCCAAGTCTTCAGCACCAGCTGTGTTCTTTATGTGTTCTGTGTGTGTTCTGTGTGTGTTCTCTATGTCTTCAGCACCAGCTGTGTTCTATATGCATTCTGTGTGTGTTGTCCATGTCATCACTAGCTGTGTTCTATGTGTCTGCTTATAAACAACAGAGGTGATTGTCTGTCTGTTTGTTTATCTGCGTGTCTGGGTTCTCTGTGTGTTCTCACATCTCCATCACCAGTTGTGTTCTCTGTGTGTTCTCCACATCTCTATCAGCAGTAGCTGTGGTCTCTCCATGTGATCTCTATATGTTCTCTATGCCTGTATAACCACCTGGGTTCTCTATGTGTTCTCTATGCCTGTATAAGCAGCTGGGTTCTCTATGTGTTCTCTATGCCTGTATAACCAGCTGGGTTCTCTATGTGTTCTCTATGCCTGTATAACCAGCTGGGTTCTATATGTTCTCTTTGTTTCCATCATCAGCTTTGATTACCAGTCTAGTCAGCAGCACAACGAGCCTCTTCAAAGTCTGGAACCTGGGGGTGGCATCCCTGCTGCTGCTGGCGCAGTGGTTGGCTCACTGACCTGTCAATCAATGCACAGTCACCTAAGCGATGGAGGTGGGACCAGGAAGGACTTTTAAATGTAGTGCTTTAGAAAAAACTAAACATGAAAGTCATGCACATGTCATAGTACATAGAACTACAACAGACTACTGCTCCCATAAAAGCATCTGTTTTTTATTTTATTTTTATTTGGACTAAACGTCCAGGCTTCAATGCTATTTTTGTCTAAAATGGAACCGTTTTGCCAAATTTTGACCATCAAAATGAATACCTGAGTCTGATTTTTATACTCATGCCGGTAAAAGCTGTACTTGGCAGAGGAAACTGTCCTGTCACGTGCATAATTCTTTCCCCAATAATTTGATTTTGAAAATGCGATAGCATGTTTACATAAATAATATATGTCTTAATAAATATGTAGCTAAGGTGTACATTAGTAACAGTATTGTTTGCACTATCTCGATCCTAAGTTATTACTGTAGTTACAAACGTCTATGTACGAAAGTACATAAGAGTTTATTATTTATTGCTTATTATTCATGTTCCTGAATTGATTGTGATGAAATTATATTTATATCTTAAATAAAGTCTTATTTTCAAAATATGTTTTGTCCTAGTCTAATAATAACAATAAAAATGGTGTGTATATTTAAAAGAAAATGGTAAATGTGGCATGTTTGGCATGTACATGCATACAATTGGCAGTTGGAAAAGGGATGGGGTAGTGGTAGCCTGACAAAGGAGCTGGGCTAGCATGCAGTAGCGTAGTGACTTAGGAGCTGGGCTAGCATGCAGTAGCATAGTGGCTATGGAGCTGGGCTAGCATGCAGCAGCATAGTGACTAAGGAGCTGGGCTAGCATGCAGTAGCATAGTGACTAAGGAGCTGGGCTAGCATGCAGTAGCATAGTGGCTATGGAGCTGGGCTAGCATGCAGTAGCATAGTGACTAAGGAGCTGGGTTAGCATGCAGTAGCGAAGTGACTAAGGAGCTGGGCTAGCAAGCAGTAGCGAAGTGACTAAGGAGCTAGGTTAGCATGCAGTAGCGAAGTGACTAAGGAGCTGGGCTAGCAAGCAATAGCGAAGTGACTAAGGAGCTAGGTTAGCATGCAGTAGCGAACAGGGGCGTGGCCAGGGGGGGCTACGGCCACCATTGGTCAGAGGATGGCCACCCTGTTGGCTACCCCAACCTCACGGCCCCACCCCCAGTCTAAAGGAAGCTGAAATATATGCATTATTATATTGTCATTTGTCACTTATGCTGCAAGCTCCATATTAGCAACATGTTGGGTCACGCCCCCATCAACAGTGCAAGACATAACGTGCCTACATTCTGACAGTGCTTAATGGAGACTAGCAGCTAACCACTGGATACCACCAGGTGAGTAAGTTGGTGATACTTGAAAGGATAATTGAAATGATAAGATCATAGGCTATAGTTATCTTCCCACTTCGTTTAATGTGTAAGAATGTGTCGACATAGAGGAAGGGTGGCAAGAGTGAGTTGAGTTGGGCTGCTGCTGTTATTTTTGCAAACTTGTATGTTTATCTCTGGCTAGCGAGCTTAAAGCTAGCTTAATTACATCTGAAGCGCCACTTGTCCACGTTGTCGTTTTTGGGTGAAACGGCCTTTTGAATGGGAGTCCTAGGGGCACTTCTATTTTGATACATGATCGCGTCAAAATCGCTATTTTTAAAACACTTAAGAAGGCTCGACACAACATGAAACTTTGATCTTAGTATCATCAGTGTATCTACACATCAACTTGAGCATTTAGAACATTGTTCGTGTACACATAGTTTACTAAAAGGAAAGGTTTTGGACAACTCACTCCTTGACTGGCAAGATGGCGGCGTGCAGAAAAACCAAGTGAGTTGTAAGGCGGGCCATATAATAAACACACATTTATTCAATCTGTAAAATGTTAATGATAGCATGTTTAGACTTAAAAAACAACATAGGAACAAAATGTAATTTGAAGTGGGTAGCATTCATGTTAAATGCTGATACTAATGGAATTCTTTGGTGTTTTACAGACATTTCCAAGTCCAGATATGAAGCTCCAGCACAACCTCAACTCAATTTTCCCAAGACAGTCCAGGGGAGACCAAAACAGGAGCTTCAAGGGTGAGCGGTATGCAGTCCACCCCTGGTTAGAATACTCCATAAGTGAGGACTCTACCTTTTGCTATGCTTGCAGGCATTTCAGTTTACCTGGCCATGTTGAGTCTACATTTAATTCAGGTTCAGGTTTCAAAAACTGGAAAAAAGCTACCTATACAGACGGAGGGTATGCTGCACATAGTAGATCTGAGCATCACAAGAATGCCATGTTAGCATGGAAACAACACCAAGAATGCCATGTTAGCATGGAAAGAATACCAAGAATGCCATGTTAGCATGGAAAGAACACCAAGAATGCCATGTTAGCATGGAAACAACACCAAGAATGCCATGTTAGCATAGAAAGAATACCAAGAATGCCATGCTAGCACGGAAAGAACACCAAGAATGCCATGTTAGCATGGAAAGAACACCAAATTGCAGAACAAAATCAGGGATCTCTAATGGGACAATAAAGAGTACAACAGAACTGTAGAAGAGAACAGGGGGTACATAAAAACTCTTGCTGAAGTGGTTCTTCATTGTGCAATCGAGAACATTGCTCTGAGAGGGCAGCGTGAATCCATGGCATCGTGCAGGAAAGGGAACTTCTTGGGTATGTTGAATATCGTAGCAAACCATGACGAAAAGATTTTGAAAAAGATGTATGGTCCCAGAAATGCTAAATATATATGCCCTGACATAGAAAATGAGGTTTTGTCATGCTTAGCAGACATGGTGCGCACATTGATAATAAATAATAATACAAAAAAAAGTCAAGGAAAGTGGTGCTTTTAGCGTATTTGTGGATGAGACTAAAGACACAAAAAAATGGAACAAATATCTTTTGTTTTGAGATACTATTACAATGGTGAGATCCAGAAAAAGTTTTTTGGAGTTTGAGGTAGCAAAGAAGCTAGATGCGGAGAGCTTGACAAAAACATTAATTCACCTCTTGTCAAGATATGGTCTAGAAAATAACCTTGAGTAACCTTGTTGATGGGGAAGTCTTATGCCCCTAACGTCGTCTTCCAGGCAGCGCTGCCACCGTCGACTAAAAGGCACCTTGTCCTAAACCTAATCCTACCCTTAAGCCATGCCTAACCATAGCGTCTTCCAGGCAGCGCTGCCACCGTCGACATAAAGGCACCTTGTCCTAAACCTAATCCTACCCTTAAGCCATGCCTAACCATAGCGCCTTCCAGGCAGCGCTGCCACCGTCGACTTAAAGGCACCTTGTCCTAAACCTAATCCTACCCTTAAGCCATGTCTAACCATAGCGTCTTCCAGGCAGTGCTGCCACCGTCGACATAAAGGCACCTTGTCCTAAACCTAATCCTACCCTTAAGCCATGCCTAACCATAGCGCCTTCCAGGCAGCGCTGCCACCGTTGACTAAAAGGCACCTTGTCCTAAACCTAATCCTACCCTTAAGCCATGCCTAACCATAGCGCCTTCCAGGCAGCGCTGCCACCGTCGACTTAAAGGCACCTTGTCCTAAACCTAATCCTACCCTTAAGCCATGCCTAACCAACGTCGTCTTCCAGGCAGTGCTGCCACCGTCGACTTAAAGGCACCTTGTCCTAAACCTAATCCCAACCCTAACCCTAATCTTAACCCATGCCTAACCCTAGTGCCTTCCAGGCAGCGCTGCCTTGAAGACAACGTTGGGGGGCATAAAACACCAAGAAACGTCTTATGATGGGGCTGCAGTCATGAGTGGCAAGCCCAGCGGTGTGCAGGCCCGAATTAAGGAGGCAGCAAAGCTGGCTTTCTGCGTTCACTGTAACGCCCGAATTAAGGAGGCAGCAAAGCTGGCTTTCTGCGTTCACTGTAACGCGCACTAAGGAGGCAGCAAAGCTGGCTTTCTGCGTTCACTGTAACGCGCATTAAGGAGGCAGCAAAGCTGGCTTTCTGCGTTCACTGTAACGCGCATTAAGGAGGCAGCAAAGCTGGCTTTCTGCGTTCACTGTAACGCGCATTGCCTCAATCTAGTGCTTGTGGACACCGTGAGAGGGATCCCAGAGGATGAATGCTCCTTTTCCTTATTAAAACAGCTGTACATCTACATGTCTGGATCGGCAGTGCATCCCAAACGGTTGCAGGTGCAACGGGACATGACCTCAGGTGCACCCAGAGAGTTGCAAGCGTTGAGTGACACACGGTGGGCTTCCAGATATTATGCCTGCCCTAAATTTGTGGGATAAGTGGCCAGCAGTTGTTAAAGTGCTTGAGGAACTGAGTGATGAGAACAGTGGCGAGAGGTCAGTAGGAGCCAGAGGCCTTTTGCATCAAATTGATTTCCAATTGACCGTTTCAAGAGAGTTCCATTATCAGCATTATAATTGGATTCGCACAAGGATTCAGTTTTAACATTCCATATGTTATCTTAATGAAGCGGAAGCAGATTGGGAATAAAATAGAACGTTCAAGCATTGTTGTTGTTTTTCTTGTTGAAAGGGTCTACAGACACTGCTCCAAAACATAAGAGAACACTAAGTTCACAGCTACGAGGATGCCATGTTCTGTCTACTGTGGGCAGCCGAGAAACAGGCAATGGCAAAGATTATTACAGGACAGGAATCTTTCACGTGGTTTTGGACCGGATGCTCAGTGAGCTCAGGAACAGATTCTCCAATCAGAATTGTGACATAATGCATGGAATACAAGCTTTAAATCCAAGTAGCAAAAGCTTCTGTGACAAAGATAGCATTTTTGCATTTGCCAAATTGTATGGGTGTGACCTTTTTGACCTTGAGCATGAGCTCTACCAAATTAAAAGAGTTTTAGATCGTACAAAGCATGCAGAGAGCACCTAGAATTGTAGACCTGGCAGCTTTTATTGAACCGCACCAGGAGGTCTTTGATTGAACCACACCAGGAGGTCTTTGATTGAACCGCACCAGGAGGTCTTTGATGTTTTCTCCAGGCTTTGCAAAATTACACTGGCAATACCTGTCAGCACAGCTGCTTGTGAACGCAGTTTTTCCTGCTTGAAGCTTGTCAAAACACACCTGCGAACTACAATGGGAGAGGATAGGCTGAGTAATCTTGCGGCATTGAGCATAGAACATAGGAGTGTAAAGTGAGTTTGTTGATAATTTTGCTAGTAATCATCTCAACTGGAGAATACAGCTACTGCAAAACTAGCAGCTAAGTAGCCAGCCTAAGCTGCCGCCCCCCCAGAAAAAATATCCTGGCTACGCCCCTGGTAGCAAAGTGGCTAAGGAGCTGGGCTAGCATGCAGTAGCGTAGTGGCTAAGGAGCTGGGCTAGCATGCAGTAGCATAGTGGCTAAGGAGCTGGGCTAGCATGCAGTAGTGTAGTGGCTAAGGAGCTGGGCTAGCATGCAGTAGCGTAGTGACTAAGGAGCTGGGCTAGCATGCAGTAGCATAGTGGCTAAGGAGCACGGCACGGCTGTAGTAGACTGACAAGTTGTGGGTTCAATTCCCATGTTTGGCTTGTTGTGAGGGACCGAGGCGGCCACCCAGCTTTATTGACCATGTTTGCGTAAACAAAGAAGGAATTTCACTCCGGTTAATCTTTGTTCTCAAAGGACAACACTCACTTAAAGGATAATTCCGGTATTTAGCACTTTGAGTCCCTTTTCTGGTTTGTTTTTGATGAACTAGAGTGGTGGACACTGAAATTTTGACGATAATTGTTCTGTTTATTTTTTGTTGTTTCAGTTGTCATATAGTGGTAACTGGTTTAAATTGCAATAAGGTCTACCACAATCTAGGTAATTTAGCTCTTTACACATAGGCTACAGTATATTTCTGGTGCTGCTATCAATTGAACATTGTATTCCTAATTTAAATGTATTGAATCATTTGATACTTTTAATTCTAGCAGAAACTCTTCTTTCATAATGGCTTATATACTTGAATATGGAGATCATGTGCTCCATGGCTACCTCTGATCAGTCCGAGTGCCAGAGGCCTACATTTGTCCACGTCCAGTGTTCCACAACAGCTATAAAAACATGCATAGTTAAAGGTGCCATGTGTAAGAATTGAGGTAAAAATATCCAAAAAATGAGCTACACGCATCAAAAGAATGGAAGGAAATAAGGGTGATGATGTCATTAAAAAAAAATGACAAGGTATAGTGCTGAAGAGATATCAACCTGAATTAGCATGCTAAATTACTAGCCACAGCCCGACAAGTGTCATAATACCAGTTTCGGCCATGGGAGGCAGTATGCGGGTAACATAACCGCCAGCCAAACTGCAATACACGTGTCTCGGTTGTTACTCTAGGGAAGACCAACTCACTTTCTGGAGGTATACTGCCCCCATCTTTTATGAAATGCGGAGTATGAATTGATTTTTTGGCAGACATTACACATGGCACCTTTAAGGGTAATGCAAGGATTTTGTATTTAATTAGGTGTGCCTGACTGATTTGAGGGCCACTTGGGTCAAATATGCCAGGGCTGATTTCAGGGCCACTTGGGTCAAATATGCCAGGGCTGATTTTTTGTCCCAGTCTGTCCCTGCACAATGTCTCTCTCTCTCACACACACACTTACACACATACACTCTCTCTCACACATACACACACACACACTCACTCTTCCTCTCTCTGTCTCTCATATACAGACACACACACACTCTTCCTCTGTGTCTCTCTCACATACACAGACACACATGCACACTCTCTCTCACACACACACTAGCTCTTCCTCCCTCTCTCTCTCTTTCTCACACACACATACAGACACACACACTCACATTCACACTGTCTCTCACACACATACTCTCTCTCACTCTCTATCTCCGTATCTCAGTGTATCAGATGACAACACACACACACACACTTTCACACTCTTTCTCACACACACGTACACACTCTGGATCAGAAGATAAAGACAGCGCCAGCGTATTCAATTGGCAGTTTAGGCAGAACGTTTGTGTTACTAAGGAACGAGATAGAACTTATTATGGTCTGAGCGTTGCATTACGCTTACCACTTTATTAATTCCAGTGTGATCCTCACGGAAAGGTCAGATTAGTCAGTGTCTTCATCCTACGTTCTAGGAATGCTGCAGGAATGTTTCGAGGAGTGGCCGAGAAATGGTTGAGGAATGTGTCCACTTCCTCAGGTTTGCCTTACGGTAAGTGTTAGTCAGTTACAGTAATTCCATTCATTCTTTTCCTCAGGTTTGCCTTACGGTAAGTGTTAGTCAGTTACAGTAATTCCATTCATTCTTTTCCTCAGGTTTGCCTTACGGTAAGTGTTAGTCAGTAACAGTAATTACATTTTGTGTTTTTCTAGTTTGCCTTAGGGCAAGTGTAAGCTCAGTCACACATTATATTCATTACCCACATTAAATTACCCACATTCAGTGTGTTTGAGAGAGTGTGTGTGTGTGAGAGAGAGAGTGTGTGTGGAGGTAAAGGTGCAGAACCTGAAAGGTTAAAAGTGTCTTTGTTATCCCCAAGGTCCAATTTCTTATGCAGCCAGCAGAGAGAGAATATTCATAAATAGACATAAATACAACATTACAACATAAAAACATAAACAATACATAGACATCAAATACAACATTAAAACATAAGACCAAACAATGGACCTAAATACAACATTAAAACATAAGAACATAATAAATAGTACTTGTAAAAACACTCAAGTGAGAAAAACTTGTGACATTGTGGGTATAAAAGAGTTCTTACATCTCTTAAGTGTAAGTATATATACTCTTTTGATCCCGTGAGGGAAGATTTATCCCAATCTGTGAATTAGTGAAACACACACAGCACACAGTGAACACACAGTGAGGTGAAGCACACTAATCCCGGCGCAGTGAGCTGCCTGCAACAACAGCGGTGCTCGGGGAGCAGTGAGGGGTTAGGTGCCTTGCTCAAGGGCACTTCAGCCATGCCTACTGGTCAGGGTTTGAACCGCCAATTCTCCGGTTACAAGTCCGAAGCGCTAACTAGTAGGCCACGGCTGCTCCAAAATCTCTCGTGTGTATCTGTTTATGCACATGTGTGCACATGGAATGGGTTAACATGACCCCTGGAGGCAAACATACAGAAAAAATTGGTCATCCTAGGCCCTACGGTTCTCAAGATATTCACATTTGGCGTGCATTCAGAGGGTGTCATAATGATCCTACACTTCCAATTTCGTGCAGTTTTGACTATGTTAGGTCACAGATACCTGCGATTACAACACCTCATTTTTACTTTTATGTGTTTAACTAGGTGGCGCTATACATGAAATGAGTTATGGAATGGGTTGACATGGCCCCTTGAAATCAACATACAAAAAAAAATGGTCCTCCTAAACCTTACGGTTCTCGAGATATTCACAGAAAACTGTGTCTGCCCTACCCTCCTTTCGGGGGGTGCAGTCCAGCGGGGGGGGCTACAGATCAAAACGAAAAATCATGGTTCCATGCTATCCATGTGGGGTTACATGCCCACCAAGTTTCGTCTACCGCGGTCTTTCAGTGTCCCGGGAATCATTGACGGAAATTTGGACATGCGAAAAAGAAAAAAAAAGAAAATAAATCTGACTAAACCTATATGACCGCGAAGCGGCGGTCATAATAATTTAACCATTTTAACTATCCAACTATTTAACTGTTCAGCCATTCCAACTCTCAGTACAATAATTCCCTGTTAACTTTTTAACTGTTCAACTATTCCAACTGCGAGTTGTCATCAACTATAACTCCCGCCAACTGTTTCCTCTGTCCTCAACTGTATGGATATTTATGTATAATATATTTATGTGTATATTTATGTATAAGGGTTGAGTGCTGTATTGTCATCTCCAGGGGTTCACTTGTTTAGATAAAGGGACTTGTCTATTTTTATGTCATTATAGATGCATATGTAGATACTTATATTCAATGTGCTCAAATTCATGTGCAGTATGCTATCTATTTTTCATGTTAGTGTAAATTCATGGGGTGTTCTTTATTCTTGAGATTGTCAGGTGAAGGGCTAGTGCATGAAACGATTGCAATAATTAAAGCATTCATTGGGAGCTGGTGTAGCAGACTTTTTTTCATTCTTTCTTTGTTTAAGGAGCTCACATTAACTGCACCTAGGTTTGGGGTGCTATCAATACCATCGTTCTTTGTTTAAGGAGCTCACATTAACTGCACCTGGGTTTGGATCAACACCAGATTAGAATGGCGTACACTTTGTTCTTGGACATAATGTACATTTCATATATACATTCTTGCCTTGTATGTGAATAAGGGGAAAAGTAGGCTACTTCCAGTTTAAAAAACTCTACCTTTGAATTCTCTGGGCTCGCCATTGCTGTGTGTGTCTTGGTTGGATGTTTTTGTGATAAATAGTGATATCATAATTGTGATAACTATGGCAAATATAGCAACTGATTTATCCTCTAGACAGTTTAGTGTGTGAGGGCGTGTGTGTGTGTGTGCGTGTGTGTGCGTGTGAACAAGTTATTAATTATGGCCTATTTCCTTGTGCCTTCCTGTAAGTGACATAAATCTACTGTGTCTCTGTGTGTGTGTGTGTGTGTATGTGGGTGAGTGTGTGTATCTAGATAGTTAAACCATCTCATCCTATTTAGATAGTGTTAATTCATGCATTGACTGGAATCCTGGCAGAACTGGATCATCAAGTCTTCAGAATGTCACACTGAAAGAATACACTACAGAGATGCACTCAGTTCGTTGGACTACTAGGTCAAAGGTCAAACTAATATGTCAATGGTTGGGGCAGTGCATCAGTGTTTATGGTTGGGGCAATGCACCAGTGGACTACTAGGTCAAAGGTCAATGGTTTATGGTTGGGGCAATGCATCAGTGGACTACTAGGTCAATGGTTTATGGTTGGGGCAACGAATCAGTGGACTACTAGGTCAATGGTTTATGGTTGGGGCAATGCATCAGTGGACTACTAGGTCAGTGGTTTATGGTTGGGGCAATGCATCAGTGGACTACTAGGTCAATGGTTTATGGTTGGGGCAATGCATCAGTGGACTACTAGGTCAAAGGTCAATGGTTTATGGTTGGGGCAATGCATCAGTGGACTACTAGGTCAAAGGTCAATGGTTTATGGTTGGGGCAACGCATCAGTGGACTACTAGGTCAATGGTTTATGGTTGGGGCAATGCATCAGTGGACTACTAGGTCAAAGGTCAATGGTTTATGGTTGGGGCAACGCATCAGTGGACTACAAGGTCAAAGGTTTATGGTTGGGGCAACGCATCAGTGGACTACTAGGTCAAAGGTCAATGGTTTATGGTTGGGGCAATGCATCAGTGGACTACAAGGTCAAAGGTCAATGGTTTATGGTTGGGGCAATGCATCAGTGGACTACTAGGTCAAAGATAAATGGTTTATGGTTGGGGCAATGCATCAGTGGACTACTAGGTCAAAGGTCAAAGGTCAGTGGTTGGGGCAATGCATCAGTGGACTACTAGGTGAAAGGTCAATGGTTTATGATTGGGGCAATGCATCAGTGCACTACTAGGTCAGTGGTTACTAGGTCAATGGTTTATGGTTGGGACCATACGTCAGTGGTTAGTGTTGAAAGGCATCCTATACCAGTTTTGTACCTTAATTAAAACCCTAGCTGTATAATATACCAGCTTTGAAGACATTTTGATGGTGTACTAACTTGTAGTAAGGAGTCGCCCCTCAGACTTCTGGGAAATGTAGTAACTCATTAGAGGAGTCGCACACCTACAGCACAGCTGGCAGCGCCCTGCAGGCGGAGAACCAGCCCTGCAGTTCGGCTGGCAGTGACATCTCGTGAGCATCATGGAACATTACCAGGGGCCTCATTTATAAAAGTGTTGCGTAGAAATCATCCTTCATTTGATCTTAGATCATTTCTGAAATGATCGTACATGTGATTCAGAGAAAACGAACGTACGCACAAAAAAACGTGCTTAGGCCACCCTTCCAGATGTGCCCATTATAAATCACAAATGAACGTCAACTTGTGCGCAGCAGGATGGTTTTAGGTCTCCGCCTTGTAAACACCCCCTCATCAATATCATTAGCATATGTTTTAATGAAATCAATGGCCTAAAAGCTGTAGCCTATGTAAAATTATATATTAAAAACATTAGTATAGGCCTAGCCTATGCCATCTGATGTTAACTAGCCTATATGCGTCGTTCGAATAGCTTAACTAATTATGTTTTTTTCCAGCAAAGCTTTCTGTTTAGGCCTACTTTGTAGAAAAGAAAATTGGGTAGGCCTACCTTATGAAGGAAAGACCTCTAGGCCTACAGCATAATCCTATACGTTATGGTAGCCTACAGTAGGCTACTGTATGTTTCCAATATGACCCAGGGTAATATGCTGATTTACCCTACAAAACAGAGGACTAAATTATAAGCGTGATATGTCATGTAGGCTTAACGTTTCTTTTAGGATAGGCTATGTTTTTGCTGAAAAAGTAGCCTAGTTCGCCGGTCATTATTAATTCATTCTGCATATCTTTGCTATCGTTTTCTTTCAATAATGTCCAATGGCTTAAACATTGTCCTTTATTATTTGCTTTAAGCCTACCTTTATATTTTAGCCTACATTATCCAACTCACGTATTGTCATCTGATCTTCTGCACTGCCAGTCAAAAAAAGCAAACAGGTGCGAGCTCTGCACCTCTTTACGCAACTCCGACGCAACACTAAATATGAAGATGCCCTGCTTTCAGAGGATAACTTCCGTCCCTTGGTTGTGTAGGCTATATATGATATAAAATATCTATAGCCTACATTGTATAGCTTACAATCAAATATTACCTTTCTGTTACGGAGCTGGGAATAGGCCTATGAGCGCAAATTAGGATGTAGTGGAGGCTAAACGCAAGTAAACACAGTTTATCCACCTCTGACATTTCAGAAATAGAGTTTAGGCCTACCCACCTCTTATTAGAGTTTATCCACCTCTCAAAAGAGTTTATTCACTTTTAACATTCAAAACTGTATTATCCAATACTATCCTATATTCCCAATACTGCACAATAACCTCCACCATTATCAAACATGTTCAAATGCCTTTTTTAAAAATCCGATACCGCATGGCGCAGTCCACCTCACCGAGATTTCAGAATTCATAGTTCACCCACCTCTTATTTTATCACTACATCCCTGGCACAAATGTACTTTTCCTCTCCTAAACAAGGGCAATTGAACATTTTATGGTCAATATTAGATTGGTGAGAATACTAAATATACTAGATCACCTGTAAGAATGTTTCAATCATTCTATCGTAGGTCTTGGTGTTTTTTTTATTATATAGATATTATGAAATAAGTAAGCTATACGTTTTTTCACTTTCTTAAGTGGGCTATAGTTCTCATTAGCAGTTTTATGCCAAACCATGAAACTTTAAGCTGCGTCCAAAAACGTCTTTAAAAATCTCATGATATTGATCATGCATATGGCAAAGTAAGACATGAGATCGTTGGTCTTGGAATTTTGAAAATGCATCGCACTTAGACCTCTGATTACTTGCAGTACCCCGGCAATACCACAAGGAAATGGTCGTACGTCAAGTTTGAACCCAACGTGGAGATAAGCACTTTTCCACGTCAAAGACGGCTTTTATAAATCTGAGCGTTGGAATGGATTTGAGTGTACGCACCGTCTAAGATCAAATCTGTGCGTAAGAACGCTTTATAAATGAGGCCCCTGGTCGGTAGGTATGACCAGAGCCCGTTTACGGAGAGCCGGATCACTCCCTATTTACTCCATTGTACCTGCAATCTGCTGCAGTTCCGCTAGGGGCGATCACGAAGTGCAAAAACAATGGGGTTCTATGGAGCTAGACGGCTAAATGTGTCTCTTTCACCTGGTTGTCGTTGAAAAATCGAAGATTGGATTGTGGTTTCTGCAAGATCAATATGGATTATAGGTCAAAAGTTGAATGAACGAGTACTTACGTCCTTTCGATTTCTTACAGGTTGGGTCGTTGTTGCCCTCAACACACTAGCTTTCTGCTAATGAATGACGTCATTGACGCATTTGAAAGGCTTTTTAGAACAAATAAGTGACTCAAAAAATATAATACTCAGCGGTGTGTATTTGTCCTGACTTCTTCATCGAGGTCACTCCTACTGTGCTGGGGGGAGCGCAGTACCAGCAGATCTGCCAGAAGCACATGAACAAGTACCGCTACGCCACGCTGTACGACACCACCAACAGGATCCCCGTGTACTCGGCCTACAAGTACGTTGGATACGCACCATTAACAAGATCAGGGTCCTGGATGATTGAGCCCCAGGTGGGTTGCCTGTTGGTCATTTAGAAGAGACATATAATGCATTCAATGTTTAAGTGACCTCTAATTGTTTGTGATTGTAGCCTATTAGGTGGAAATGTGTGTGAGTGTGATTTGCATGTTGGTCATTTAGAAGAGACATATAATGCAGCGAAACCTTTCTGAGCTCTCAGCATTCAATGTTTAATGTTCAAAGTGACCTCTGATTGTTTGTATTGTCTTTGATTGATTGTTTGTTTGTCTGATTGTAGCCTATTAGGTGGAAATGTGTGTGAGTGTGTGTGTCTATTGTGAGGCCTGCTGTCAATCATCTTCACATTCACCCGTAGGGGGCACTGTTTTGTACAACTTATTTAGTCAGTTTGTCTAAGAAATACACAGCATCACATCCAAGTAATGACTGTGAGTGTGTGCATGAATCTGTCTCTTTGTGTGTGTGTGTGTGTGAGCGTGTGTGTGTAAGAGAGATAGAGAGAGGGGGGTATGCAAATGTAGCCCTCCCACCGATAATATGGCTCATAATTCTACTTTGTCTAGGGGTTGTGGAACTACAATGGTGGGATGCACATCAAAATGTAACTCATCATATTAAACAACAATACACTCTTAATCGTTTTACTAACCAACTCAGACACTGTTATAGCTTTAACGTAGAAGACCAAACACGAATTTATTCACACACAGTTCTTAATTGTGAATCACCACAGATAATAGTTTATCCGCAACAGTTGAAACCACACAGAGAACAAGAAAATCAACCTAGCAAATGTCCTACTGGCCAGTATAACTAAAGTTGGCGCGCTTTCGTTGGAGCTCATAGGAATCACAGTAGCAGTATGGCGTGCAAAATATTCCACTCACGACCAGCCTTTCCCGTCGTTCGAATCCAGGTGCCATAGGAGTCCGAAATCCCCCTCCGAAATCCTGTAGTCATCCACGCCTGGGAACGAAAGACCCGCCGTCGTTCACGTCTCTGCCACAGTTGAATTCCGCTAGCACAAAAGTGGTCCAGTAACTAGCCTGTAGCGGTTTCTAGCCTTATGAACTTTCCCCGCGGTAAATGACTTTTTTTTCCTTCGCGTTCGCACAGGCTAAGCATGCGCCCACATTGAAAAAAAGTAACAAAACTCCCCCAATGTTAAATAGCAGTGTTAACTATTAATGTCTTTCTTAGCCTATGCCTTCTTCTTCTTGTGTCCGTCTCTTAACAGTGTCCCCTCTTCTTCTCTTCTTCCCACTCCACCCCAACAAAAACAAAACTCAAATCATTAATTGGTTGTCAGCGCCACCCTGCTGATTGGCAGAAACCCACAAAATGGAAAGGTTCATATAATTTTCACATTCACATTATTCACATTATTTTCACAATAACCTGTATTTTAACTAAGCTTATCACAAAGGTATTTTTAAACTTTATAAACTAACACATGAATTTCAGGAATTAGGGAGGGCCCTACACTCTCCCCCCACCAAAAAAAGGTTATGTCCTCATAACACATTAAAATGAAATGGGGAAAAAAAATAAGAACCAAATATAAAACACTATCTGTTTCCTATCGTGCAATGCATGTTCGGCTATGTGTGGGTTTCCCTATCCACATGAACAGTGTTGAGCAATATCTAACTGGTAGGCCTGACTGGAAATGGGGCTCACCTAATTCATCATATGTGAAGCGTTTTGTGGCTGTCTTAATCCTCTGAGACCTTCTACAATCCCTAATTTCCTCCTCATTTAAGTCCACTTCCGGATCGGCCTCCTCTAGAAGGGTGTCAGAGTGTTTGGGAGCACTAGTGGTCGTTTCTTCAAAAAGGCCATCTAATTCATAATCCTCAGTAGGTTGCGAACAATCACTCATGTTCTCAAGGTTCTGTTCACACGGTCCCTCAGTATTTCCTACACTCACTGTTTTGTTAAACTCAATCACATCTAAATTTGAGCAGGGTGGATGTATGACATCTTCCTCAGTGTTTTCTGTGCATGCTGTTTCGTCAAATTCGATCACATCTAAATCTGAAAATGGTGGATGTGTGACGTCTTCGGTGTCTTCTCCATGTCCACCTTTAGAGGGCAACCCAACCCATGGTCTACACTCCTCATCTTCACTGTCAGAATTATCGCCAAGAACCTGAACATCTTTAACTTCATCATATCCCTCTGTGGCACTATTCAGCTTATGGTCCATGCCCAGGCTCTCTTTAGCTTTCCGCTTCCTCAGAATTCTTTTTGCCGTCTCTTCAGCAACTTTTGTATCTGGAAGCAATCGCAGCTTATGACCAATGGGAAGAAGATGATTTCGATGAAGAATCTTGACCGGCCCATCTCCATCTTCTGGCTTCAACCGGAAAACAGGCAGGTTTGGCATTTGGCTTTCAACAATGTAAGGTACAGAGCTCCATCTGTCAGCCAATTTATGTTTCCCTTGTAGCCCAAGGTTCCGGATGAACACTTTGTCACCTGGACTAAGATGTGAATAATGGATCCTCCGGTCATATCTTTTCTTATTTCCATCATTCTTCTTCTCAGCCGCGGCTTCGGCCAATTCATATGCTGCTTTCAATTCCTTTCTCATGCTGTTCACATATCTCTGGTACGACTTGGTTGAAGAACCATCACACGAAATCCCAAAACTCAAGTCAATGGGCAATCTTGCCTCCCGTCCGAACATCAAATAATATGGTGCATAACCGGTAGCTTCATTTCTGCTGCAATTATAAACATGCACAAGATGTCCGATATGTCTACTCCACTGATTCTTTTGCTTTGGCTCCAGGGTTCCCAACATGTTCAGTAGAGTTCGATTAAACCGTTCTGGCTGAGGGTCACCCTGGGGATGGTAAGGGGTGGTTCTGGATTTCTCCACCCCCAACATCTCCAACAACTCATGAATCAGCTGGCTTTCAAAATCTCTGCCTTGGTCAGAGTGCATGCGCCTTGGTAGCCCGTAATGAACAAAATATTTCTCCCACAGCACTTTTGCAACAGTGGTGGCCTTTTGATCCTTGGTGGGGAACGCTTGAGCATATCTAGTGTAATGGTCTGTGATGACTAAAACATTACAGGTATTGCTTGAATCAGGCTCAATGGATAAGAAATCCATGCACACCAAGTCCAATGGTCCACTGCTACTTAAATGAGACAATGGGGCAACTATTTTTGGGAGTGTTTTCCTCTGTATGCATCGAGCACATGTCTGACAATATTGCTCCACATCAGTCTTCATGCGAGGCCAATAAAACCGGTCTCTGACAAATGCATAGGTCTTTTCAAAGCCTAAATGTCCAGAGTCATCATGTAATGATCTAAGGGCCACCTGGTGAAATTTTTGTGGCAATAACAACTGCTTGCGTTTTGGCTTATTTGGGGCCTGTGTGTGCTGGAACATGACTCCGTCTTCTATTTTTAACCTCTCCCACTCTCTCATAAGCAGTGCAGTGTCCTTATGAGTTCTCTGGACTTTCCCAGCATCCTGCTGTTGGACGCCATTCCATAATCCACCCAAGCACGGATCTTCCCTCTGTGCAGTGGACAGGTCAGAAAAACTCAATTTAGGGATTGAGGTGGTGTTTAATTTTCCAAGATTACAGTATGCCATCGGTACAGATTTCACAGAGCAACCTAAACTGGCAACAACTTGGTAATTTGCACAACAATTTGACTTATGCACCTCTGGCAGCTGACACATGTCTCTCACTGCAGAAGACGAGTTGCTTATCCAGTCTTCTGTCCTCACCCAATTTGAATGAGGGCGCCGTGAAAGAGCGTCAGCGTCAATGTTTTGTCTTCCAGGGCGGTACTTAAGACTAAACTCATAAACAGACAAAGCTGCCAGCCAGCGATGTCCCGTAGCATCCAGCTTAGCTGTGGTCAAGATATATGTTAAGGGGTTGTTGTCTGTTTGCACCTCAAACTTGACACCATAGAGGTAGTCATGCAACTTATCAACCACCGCCCACTTCAAGGCTAGAAATTCCAGCTTATGCACTGGATAGTTTTTTTCGCAAGGTGTGAGGCTTCTACTGACAAAAGCTACTGGGCGCAACCCCTGACCTTGATCTTGATACAAAACACCCCCGAGGCCCTCACAGCTAGCATCAACGTGTAAAGTATACGGAAGACGTGGGTCAGCGAAAGCCAACACTGGAGCTTTAGTGAGCCTAACTTTTAGCTCTTCAAAAGCAGCCTCACATCGCTCATCCCATCTGTTACCAAACAACTCAGATGCTTTATAGTACAACCTCTCTTCAGGTCTCACAACCGCTTTCTTTCCCAACATCTTATTTGACAAGCAACCCTGTAGCAACTGGTTCAAAGGGAACGACACTTGTGAAAAATCTCTAACAAATCTTCTGTAATACCCACAGAACCCCAAAAATGAACGCAACTCAGTCACATTCTTGGGGCGGGGCCAGGAGCTCACTGCCTCTATTTTGGTCGGATCTGTAGAGACACCATCTTGAGACACAATATGTCCTACATAACTAACTGAGGTTTGACAGAATTTACACTTGTCTAATGACAACTTGAGTCCCTCATCTTTCAATCGATCCAGTACCTTGAGGAGCCTCTCTTCATGCTCCTCAAGAGTTTTTCCAAAAATTATGAGATCATCAAGATACACTAAGACTTCTAATAAGTTCATGTCCCCCACTGTCCTTTCCATGATGCGCTGAAAAGTCGCAGGAGCGCCTGATATTCCCTGTGGCATCCTCTCAAATTGAAAGAACCCAACAGGACAAATGAAAGCAGTCTTTTCTTTGTCATCATCACAAAGAGGGATCTGATAATACCCACTTCTTAAATCAAGCACACTAAACCATTTGCTCCCACTAAGGCAAGCCAGAGCATCCTCTACTCGTGGTACTGTGTACTGATCTGGAATTGTGCGTCGATTTAAAGTCCTATAGTCCACGCACATCCGTACCTGCCCATTCTTTTTCCTCACGACCACTATGGGGGAGGCATAAGGACTCCGTGACTCTGAAATGATACCAGCAGTCTTTAACTTGGCCAGATGCTGTCTCACATCATCAATGTCAGCTGGTGCAAGCCGACGAGATCTTTCTCTAAATGGTTTGTCCTCAGTCAACCTAATTTGGTGTTGTGTACTTTTGGCACAACCCACATCAAATTCATGCCGCGAGAAAACATCACTTCTGTCCAGCATCTTTTGTCCCAGCCGGTTTTTCCACTCAGTAGGGACTGGAGAGTCACCAAAATTGAATGACTCTGTCGTCAACTGAGCTTCTGGACTGTTCTCTTTTGAGGAAAAAGGACTAGATACCACTTCCACTGGAAAGATATGGGCAATGGGCGTACCCCTCTTCAGCGTAACAGGATGGACAGAAATATTCCGGACCGTTACAGTGATTTTTCGTGACTGTAGAACATTTGCCGCTTGCATCTCAGGCCTGACAAGTAATTCCTGTGGGAACCGAGACTCTTCAGGGTAATCTATTAGAAGCATACTGCTAGAGGTCTTCTGTGGATATTTAGGAATTCCTGTTACCCTTGTAGTCTCACCTGGGGACAATGTAAGTGGCTTATTGCGTGAAAACCACACAGTACCTCGCTCAATGTCTGCCGACTGACTTGACATTACCATAACTTTCTCATAAGCAGTCTTCATTACTGGATGAACTGCCAAAGTTGTAAGAAAATCTTCCCCTACCTTTTCTTTGCATGCTTCAACCAGCTTTTTCACCACTGATGTGTTCGTTCCAACTAATATAGACACTTCTCCCTTCATGATGGGATCTGGACACACCAACACACATGCATCTATAGTCTCAGTTACCCCAATCACAGATCCAGGAAACTCAAGCCTAACTGACAAACAACCATCATATGGGTAACTCTGAGAACTTAGCCCCCAAATCTCCCAATTGGAGTTAATGGCAGATGTTTTAGGTACTTGTCATAAAAGGATCGGTACAAAAGAGTAATTTGTGACCCACTATCCAGCAAAGCTTTAGCGTAAATGCCCTCTATTTGAATAGGAAGGATAGAAGTAGGCCCTACTAATCCTGATGGCAACGCAGTTTTACTCTGTTCTAGTGTTTCGCACTTGGTGGAACGTGTCTTTTCCGGAGCTTCAGGCCGTTCCCCTACTGAGCTCCGGGGTAGTTTCCCCTTGCCCGTGTCATCTTAATGAGACGCTGATTCACTTTGCGCAGGTTCTCCTCATTACAGCAGTCACGTTGGAAATGACCCTCCTCACCGCATTTATAACAGAAGTAGTTGGCTCCACTCCCTGTTTTTGCTGGCACTACCCTGTCAGCGGAAGAAACAGCTGCAGCTAAGCTGGTTGCCTTAGGGAGCTGAGAGGCCGCTGGAACAACAGCCACTGACGACAAACGTGTTACATCACTCTTCAAGCCCATAATTTCCTTCTTAAGGAGTTCAAGTTCAGTGTCATTTGGAGGTTTGGTAGGGGACACAGAGGACAAAGACACCGTAGCTTTTCCCAGGTTTCGATTGTAAACCATGTTCTCCTCTTCTCGTACCTCTTTAAGGAGCTCAGCGAAAGAAGGTGGGTCTCGCAGTTTGTGGGTCATCCTAAGACGAAGTGCTATCATGTCACTTGGAAGTGCTCCGCGAATGATTTGTTGAATGCGAAGGCGATTCATATCAGAGTACTCAATGCCGCTTTTACGCAACACTATATGCAGCAATTTGTCTAACCTTAATACATAAGCAGAGAGTTTTTCTCCCTCTTCCTGAAAGGTACTTTTGAACCTCACCAGCAAATCCGATGCACTTTCTGTATTGCCAAATGCAGTTTCTAGAGCACTGAGGTAGTCAGTGGATGTAGCTGAGGGATTTCCAATCTTGACAAACCTCACAATATCTGAAGCAGGCCCCCTGAGACATTCGACTAGTTTCTGTTTCTTCAAAGAGTCAGAACATTGCCATTCTTCCAAGATATGGGAAGTCTGTTCAGCCCATACGTCATACTCATCTTCACCACTAGGTGTGGGAATTGCACCTGAGAATGTGCGCAGCTTCCTATAACTCTGAGTTTCAATTGGTGAGGCAATGTGACATTTTTGGACTAGCGAGTTAATAGCTCCAACTAAATCAGCACTAAGTGTGAGTGATGGGGAGGCTATGCTCTGAATATCAGCTAAAGATTTTCCTTCTTGCTGAAGAAAAGAAAGCAGCTTAGCTTGGAAATTATCTCCTTTATCAGGCCCGGGGGAAAGGGGTATTTCACTGATTACCTGTACAGACCATGGACCTATTTCATCGACTATTCCTACTTTGTCTGGAACAGTAATTTCAGAAAGCCGAACAGAAGTTTCAATTAACACAAACTCCTGTTTCCCTGTGTGATCATGGCATCGCCCACGCACTTTTGTCTTTCCAAACTCTTTGACTGTGTCTAAAACTTTGTAAATATCTGCCTCGGGAATGTCTATTAGCACCTGTCCTAGAACAAGAGATGCTCAAAAGAAATTATTTTCTCATTACACCAAGCTAGAATTTTCTCTGTATCCATGTTGGATTTGTGAAGCTATAAGTGTTTAAATGGAAAAAATCTGAAGGAAAGAAAAAAAACACATACACCAATCAATAACTCTGTATGTCTGTGTTATATATTCAAACAGCACTCTAAAATGCTTGCAAACTATGCCACAAATAGCAACAGCACATATGCACAGTAAACAAAAAACAATTCCCAGATTCACTTGAAAATAAACCGCTTATTCCATCCCGGACGAGCCCCCACAAATGTAGCCCTCCCACCGATAATATGGCTCATAATTCTACTTTGTCTAGGGGTTGTGGAACTACAATGGTGGGATGCACATCAAAATGTAACTCATCATATTAAACAACAATACACTCTTAATCGTTTTACTAACCAACTCAGACACTGTTATAGCTTTAACGTAGAAGACCAAAGACGAATTTATTCACACACAGTTCTTAATTGTGAATCACCACAGATAATAGTTTATCCGCAACAGTTGAAACCACACAGAGAACAAGAAAATCAACCTAGCAAATGTCCTACTGGCCAGTATAACTAAAGTTGGCGCGCTTTCGTTGGAGCTCATAGGAATCACAGTAGCAGTATGGCGTGCAAAATATTCCACTCACGACCAGCCTTTCCCGTCGTTCGAATCCAGGTGCCATAGGAGTCCGAAATCCCCCTCCGAAATCCTGTAGTCATCCACGCCTGGGAACGAAAGACCCGCCGTCGTTCACGTCTCTGCCACAGTTGAATTCCGCTAGCACAAAAGTGGTCCAGTAACTAGCCTGTAGCGGTTTCTAGCCTTATGAACTTTCCCCGCGGTAAATGACTTTTTTTCCCTTCGCGTTCGCACAGGCTAAGCATGCGCCCACATTGAAAAAAAGTAACAAAACTCCCCCAATGTTAAATAGCAGTGTTAACTATTAATGTCTTTCTTAGCCTATGCCTTCTTCTTCTTGTGTCCGTCTCTTAACAGTGTCCCCTCTTCTTCTCTTCTTCCCACTCCACCCCAACAAAAACAAAACTCAAATCATTAATTGGTTGTCAGCGCCACCCTGCTGATTGGCAGAAACCCACAAAATGGAAAGGTTCATATAATTTTCACATTCACATTATTCACATTATTTTCACAATAACCTGTATTTTAACTAAGCTTATCACAAAGGTATTTTTAAACTTTATAAACTAACACATGAATTTCAGGAATTAGGGAGGGCCCTACACAAAGATGACCTTTTAGAAAGTGAATCACATAAAATGCCTGACTCTCTCCTGCCCTCTTGTGTCTCTGATCTGAACTGCAGCTTGATGTAGCATCTGACTATAATGACTCTCTCCTGCCCTGTGTCTGTGATCTGAACTGCAGCTTGATGTAGCATCTGACTATAATGACTCTCTCCTGCCCTCCTGTGTCTCTGATCTGAACTGCAGCTTGATGTAGCATCTGACTGTACTGACTCTCTCCTGCCCTCGTGTGTCTGTGATCTGAACTGCAGCTTGATGTAGCATCTGACTGTACTGACTCTCTCCTGCCCTCGTGTGTCTGTGATCTGAACTGCAGCTTGATGTAGCATCTGACTGTACTGACTCTCTCCTGCCCTCGTGTGTCTGTGATCTGAACTGCAGCTTGATGTAGCATCTGACTGTACTGACTCTCTCCTGCCCTCGTGTCTCCAATCTGAACTGCAGCTTGATAATCCCAGTGCATCAGCGCTGCGAGAGATGACCAATGAAGCCAGTTCAGAGGTCCTGCTGAACCTGCAGGGGCCAGCAGGGGGCGCCCACCAGGCGGTGAGCTGTGACTACGAGAACACCGGCTACCAGAAGGGCCACGTCTACTCCCACTGCCACAACTGTGATAAGGACCAGGCAGAGTCCACCTAACACCGGCTACCAGAAGCAGGCATGCAAACTGGTCAGGGGTGAAAAAGGTGAGAAGGGCACGCGAAGTGACAATAGTGCATAGCTTCCACGGAGTATGAAATGGCCCAAAACCAGAGATTTACAAAGAAAACAAACTATAAAATCACTAAAAAATTTGTTGTGGCCAAAAATATCATATGTATGAAAAAAATAAGTAAATATAAAAAAGTGTCTTCTCCTATTTCTCCTCAAGTGTGAGGGGCCCGTTGCACTGTTTGGCAGCATGCTTCAGCATGGCCCTCCTCTCCTCCTAAGCAATCTACATGAGTTTTCTTTCTTTCTTTTTTCTCTGTGCCTGAAGTTCAGACATTTCTGAAGATTTCAGGCCTATTGGACATGAAGACATAGTAGGCATAGTATTAGAATAAAGATGATAAGTTTGAATATTTGTTGAACCAAACCAGGTGAAACTTGCTTGAGACACACACTATTTCATACTAACATTATATAAAATAGGGTAGACTAGACTAATTTGTAAAATCGATTTGAAATGTTTTAACTTCCTATGGAATGGGCATTTTTGTGTCTAGACCAGGTCTTGTGAAGCCGTGTGCAAAAGTAGATCAAAATAAAATGAAAAATGAGTCATTTAGACCATTATTTGCTAAGGTATGCTCATGCGTTTTGTAAAATGCCCAATGGAAACTCCCCATAGGACTTTTGGTTACCCAAAATGCATACGGACAATAAAAGCCTTACTGTGTGGTTTCTGGACTATTTGGATTGTTTGTCAGAGGTTCTGATGGAATGACTACACTATGGAATAATTACAGAAATGTCTTTGCATTTTCTTTGTTGGTTCAATGGGTGTGGATAAGATGGATTATACATCTGCACAACAAATATAGGATAAAACAATGGATAAAAATATGGATTCCTGTGACTATTTCAATACCCAATTTGCTGCATCTATCTTATTGATAAGGATACACACTGCAGCTAGAAGGTAGGGTAGCACCGGAGGGAGAGGAGGGCAATTTGATACAATTTAATTGAGACAGTAAGATTAATCTGACAATGTAAACTATACAGATTGTACATGAAAAAGGTTGTCATATATGGATTCCCAAGTGTCCAAGCTTTCAAATGGTGTATAACATTACTATGCTACATAGCAATATGGTGCAAATTATTTATAATGTTGGGGGAGAGGGGGGTGGGTGTGTTGTGGAGGGCACACTGTTTCATAACAAGTGTTATCCTGCAGCCTAGGTTACTTACAGATTGTGGCATTGTGCTAATTAGTTTGTTTAACCAACCAATAAAGTTGTGTTGTGTGAATAGTGTTCACACTACATGTTAAACCGTAGCCTACCCTATAGGCACAGGCTACTTCAGAACAGGTCACTGAACGTTTCTTAAAGACATGTCAATCAACACTGATTTTGTCTCTGAGCAAGATCAGTATAGCAAAGATGAATAATTAAAGAGTTAAATGTGAATAATTAAAGAGTTAAACGTTTTGCACAGCCCAGTTTAGGAGACATTTAACTCTTTAGGTTATTCACATTAGCCTTTGCTCTGATAAGGTCTGTGTATTTGCTTCACCTTTTGCCGATCTAGACCAAGTCCAGCACGTAACCTATTCATCAAATTAACTCATTGTGTCTATTTCTGTCTCATATCGCTAACTTTAACAACATTAAAACAAAACCGCCAATGCTATGTTGCTACACTAATCTCAACGTCTTTTGCTAACAGAAGTTGAAAGTTTCAACTAGCCCACCTGTGACATCTCTAGGCACCTCTCCTCGCCGTGCTCACATTCCAGCTGACATTTCAGACGCATCTAGGCCTATCTGCGCTCACAAAAGGAGGCTGTACCTGCGCGAGCGTTCTGTTCACGTTGCCTCTGCAGCAACAAGCTTCCACTGATGTTTAAACGCACATAGCCTAACATTCGTTGCTGACATTTTTAATGGCGCTCTGGCAACACCAAGATGTGTTTGCGTCTGCACAATAGTAAACAGCTCACGTTGACCCCCCCCCCCCCCCCCCCCTAAATATTTTCTCATCGGTTCTGCACAAACCACGTAAGTCAGTCATTTTGGATTCAAAACGGCGAATTTCGCCGAAAGGTGAGGAGTTTGCATGCCTGCAGAAGGCCCACGTCTACCCCCACTGCCACAACTGGGAAGGGACCAGGCGGAGTCCACCTAACACCGGCTACCAGAAGGGCCACGTCTGCCCCCACTGCCACAACTGTGATAAGGACCAGGCGGAGTCCACCTACACCCTGACCAACGCCGCCCCGCAGACAGCAGCAGATAACAAACAGTGGTACTACCAGGTGGAGAAGCTAGTTGAAACCAATATTGCAGGCCCACCACAGCCCATGTAGTGACTGGGGTCATTCCGGGGACCGACTGGATTTACACCAATGTGGTTAAAAACAGAGTGAACATCCCCCATCATGTACTGGTCAGCTTTCTGTTGTCAAGACAACAATGGTGTGTTTTTGTCCAAAGGCTACATGCTATATATGCCAGGTGATGGGAGCTCAACAGTGCAGACCTATTCGCTATCGAATTTGAATATGAATCTTGGATATATACATGACAATGTCCAATTTGAGGTATTTGGTACAATTACAGGCTGTTCTTAAAGAGTGTTTGTATGTGTGTTTTTGTGTTTGTGTGTATTTGGGGCAATTAAAGGCTGTTCTTAAAGTGTGTTTGTATGTGTGTGTTTGTTTCTGTGTGTGTGTGTTTGTTTTTGTGTGTGTGTCTGTGCACCCAACAGTAGGTCCCCTGAATACAGAACCATATTCAGGTCACACCATAGATATTCAGGTCACACCTAGGGTTGCAAAGGGGCAGAACATTTCCAGAAACTTACCATGGGAAGTTAAGCTGGGGAATTTTAGAAATATTCCAAATTGGAAACTTTCATAATTTCATAATTAAAGGAAATTATGGGAATAAATAGGAATTTACAGGAATTAACTGGGAATTTTTCGGTAATGCATACAAACTGTTTCATATACAAACATTAACATTTTGTTTCGTAATAAGCAATATGATTTGTATGTTCGTATTTTTGCTTAGCTTAGCATACAAAGCTAGCTAGCATGCTAGCGGGAATCCCATTCTCTGCCTATGGTCAGAGAATGTCTAATAAGGGGAGAACTTCCACTCTCGGAAAACTTCCGGTTTCTGAACTGGTTGCAGTTCCTTCTGTGGTTCCACATGAGGGCGCTCGCAGGCGAGTCCAGAATGAATGGAGGTCTATGGAGCTGTACCCCTCAAAATCCACTTTTCTGGATGTATTATATTCAAAAGGGGAGGCAAAGAAAATACACTTGGTTGAGTATTATATTTTTCAAAAGCCAATTAATTGTTCTAAAAAGTCTTTTAAACGTGTCAATGACGTCATTCATTAGCTCTCCGTAGACGGGCTCTGCTATGGTTTACTAGCGTGCTAAACTAGCAACACTGAACTGCCCAAGATACACCACACCACTCAACAACAAAATCCAATTGGTTGGAACATTTTTTCCCCATGCATATGAACGCACCATAGGTTTCCTTTATGTCTAGCAGCCTATGCCGATTGCTGTGGGCATGTTATTGACATACAGTATGTGCAGGGTAGAAATTTGACTGAAATGGCATTAAATCAGGTTGTTTTAACTAATATTAGACTGCAAGATGGGGTTTGTACACTACATTTAAGTTCCCTGTCATAGACTAACTTGCCATATTAAAAATTCCCAGTTTATTGCCATTAATTCCTGTTAATTCCCATATATTCCCGTTAATTCCCATGGAAAGTTTCCAACTTTGAAAATTCCCGGAATTTTGCAAACCTAGTCACAGTCACACCATAGACAATAAAAGAAATGGACAGTCACCGGATAGGACTTCAATAGTAGACAGGGTAAATTTTCACAAAATCAGAACCCCGAAGGCATTTTGTGGTTATTTATATTGTACAACATTTCTAGGGGTATTAAGGGGTGCTGAATCCAAATCTGCTGTATATGAAGCTCAAAAATGTCCCAAAATGCCTCAAATTTGAGAAATTCAAAATCGCCGCCACCGCCAGGCTGAAATCAATTTTCCATCTTTTTGACTAAACAAGGTACAAACATGAATTAAATATGCTTTTGTAAGTTTTCTTACATGGGCAATTAGATTCAGATTTGAGAAGTAATGTGAAGAAACTGCTTAAATATTGCAAAATAGTTGTTAACTATGAATAATTACTCAGTTATTATTATTATTACTATTGTTATCAGGCTACATTTACTTACTTTATATTTTGTTTTTAGGTCAAATGTACAAACAAATACAAAAAGTTACAAAGTTTAATTAAATGTTCACAGATTTTCACACATGGGGAATTTAAAGAAGCACTATGCAGGTCTGGTTATTCCTTCGCTGTTTCTGGGTTTTCGCCGGATTTGGGCTTGCATTTTTCACTACACAGCTCCCCCTGCAGGTTTGGTAGCAAGTGACTGCTACGCTAAACCCCCACGAGCTAGCCATCATGAAACCAAGCTAAAAACATACATGGCTTACAATAAAATGGTCGAGCAAACACATTGTTCAAGAGACTATCAAACCACATTACAAAGACAAAGTTCACCCAAGGGTAGGCTACTTACAATTTCAACAGCAACAAAGCCAAGTCGGCGTCCGTTTGTAGTCTTCCTCAAAACTACAATCTGACTACATTTTCGAGGTGCGATTGGATAGTTCCGCTGAGTCACATCCGGACCGGGTCCAGAAAGTTGCATATTCGTTTTTTCCACGGAGAAGCGATAGGGGGAGACGAAGCACCCACCAAACGACCCAAAAAGTGTTGTAGAACCATCAGAACGCCTCTCAACCTGCATAATTAGGGTAATTTTTGTTAAAATTGTTGCATAGTGCAACATATTATATTTATGACATAAAAGTGGAATTTATTTAACACATTTGATCAAAGCTGACAAATTACACAGAAACATTTTTAAATGGAGCAAAACAATGCATGAATGTAGCTTCGGCGTGTCACATGAAAAACAATTGAGACAATATATTGACCTTATTGGCCTTATCATAGGCATAGTCCAGTGGACAGAGAGGTGAACCCGGAAATGTTGAGTACACCAAAGTTTTATGATGGAAATATATAGTATGGGTTCCCAGCATGCAGAAACTGCCAGATGCTAATTTGCATATGTTGGGCAATTTGTGTAATTGAGCTAATTAGCATAAATTAGCATGATCACCTATATTGATCATATTATAAGAGCTGCTTGGCCAAAATGGACCATGTTAGTATGTTTTAGGGGTTACTGGAGATGCTGAGTCCATATCTGACATTTTCAAGATTCAAAATCACTATTTTAACTTGGTAAACTATAACCTGACCCTAGCCAGATGAATTTCGCTCCGCCTACCTCCACTCATCCATCTGGAACTGATCCATTGAAGTGTTGCTTCAGAAGGCTGGGCCTAATCAAAAAATGCTTGTATATGATTGAATAAGCCACTTGTCCGTCATCTATTGACGTGCTACTTCAACCACTCACATCGAAGCCAACCCGTGACGCTAATAACAGCCTATGTCACATCTATGAAACTCCCGCCCCGCGTCCTGATTGGCTGAACCATAAAGTCGGTTGCAGAAATCACTCTCAATGGAAGAGGTCCCAGATGGATGTGAGTGAAACTAGGCGGAGCTAAGCGGAACGAAATTCATCTGGCTAGGGTCAGGTTAGCCATAAGGTGCTCAAATGCAGATATCAGCAGCATGTTTGCTGGTAGTCAGCTGTCTGCTCATAGGGAACAGGTCAGAAAGAGACGTCGGATATTGGAGCGTGTTGTAGATGTGGTGAAAGTAATGGGGACGAAGGGGCTGAGCTACAGGCATACAGAATGAGGCAGCCTACACACTGAGTGATGACACAATTGATGGTGATGCCCATGGGAACTTTCTGGAAAATCATCCTTTTATTAGGAAAATATGATGTCTGCCTAAAAGAACACCTTGACAATTGTATTGAAAAGAGCAAAAAAAAAAACACACAAATCCAGTGGAACAAGAGGTCGAGGTTCTCTTATCTCTCTAAAACTACAGAAAGCTAACCTGACTCTCGCCAGATGAATTATCTCTCTAAAACTACAGAAAGCTGGAACGTTGTCCATTCAGCTGGACACGCATTGCAACGCTCATCGGGCATCCTGGAATCTCGTCTTGTCCGTGTCTCTTCCAGGTCAGAGTATCGCTGGCGTCTGGATTGTTGACTGCCGCTTCTGCCCATGTTTTCGTCTTGTTTCGTTCTCAACGTCTGTCTAGTGCCTGTTTTTTGTTTGTTTTTTTTGTCTTAAATCATCAGTTCGTCTCCACGCTCCTCTTTAATCCACTCCGCACCTCTGCTGTTGTTCCCGTTTTCATTTACCCCCTTCCTGGACTATCAGCCATGTTAGCCAACTAGCTAACAGCAGGTTAACTCTCCACTTTCTGGATCTTTCCTTCTCCCTGCTCTGAGTGTGTGGGTTGGTTGGCGTGGACTTGGGTGAGTACGCTTGTGTGTTTTGTGGTGGTGATTGCTGCGTGCCCTGCATTAGCCCCACTCTGTCCTAGCCTGTCGTCTGCCTAGTGTGCCTACCGTGCCTTGCTAAAAACATTAGCCCAGCTGTTTTGACCGGCGTATGCGTGTCGTTCGCGGGGGGAGTCCCCATTCCCTCCGAGCTCGTCATCCGACGCCTAGCTGAGGGCCTCGCTAGCAACTGTGACCGTCGCCAACAGCTGTCTGAAATGGTGGGACTTGTCCGCCGCGCGTGTTTGGTCTGGGTCAACCAACATCACCCACTCCACCAACTGCAACCCCTGGTCCACGGCAGCCCCAGCAAAACTCACTGCCTGCCAGCTAGTGGCTAACCAGCTACTAGCCACCATCAATATCCTACCTGGTCTTCTCTCGTCTACCACAACTCAGCTCCACCTTGGATTATCAGTTCTGCTACTGCAGTCTCTTTCAACCCTTCCCCCTACTCCACCAACTCCTCACCCTATCCTCTCTGCCGCTGACCTCCACCGCCTGAACAACAAAAATCACCGTCTCCACGCTGCAGCTGCCTCTGCTGCAAGCCAAACCGGGATCCTTCGTCATCCACGTTACATCTACCGAGGTCCTGGCCCCACTCACAATCAACACCTCCCCCACGGCTCAGCTATCCCCTTGATCTGGACTACTTTCTGCAGTCACTAAACAATCAAGACTCAAAACCTTCAGTGACAGAACCTTCTCCTCAGCAGCACTCCGACTCTGGAACTCACTGTCCTGTCACCTGTCTTGTCTTGAATGTCTGTACCATTATTACTCATTATTCCTCAATTCACTGCTGCTCTTGTGTCTGTAAGTATCTATATGTATCTATATGTATCTGTATGCATGTTTGTATGTATGTGGTACTGTTGTCCTTTGTTTCTTTGTTTCCCCCATTCTGTAAGCGACTTTGGGTCTTTGAAAAGCGCTATACAAATAAAATGAATTATTATTATCCTATTCGGCAGAAATGCGCGTGCGCAAGGCTTCACGACACCAACCGTGCTCCAGTGGCGAGTTCACAACACATGATTGGCACGATGTCTGCACAACACAGCACATAATTGGCTCAATGTAGTCACATCACACCACATGATTGGCTCAGTGTATACACACGTCAACTTTTTGGCGAGGAAGGGGTGGGATATGTGTAGACAGTGTTACAAACTAACCCCATGCATTTCTATGGAGGATTTTTTGAGTGCTGTGTCTCCTCATCAGAAAGTGATCACCTCTCATGACCAGTGTAAGATATGTTACTGGCACTGTGCACAAGAGGCTTATTGCCTTAGTGAGGTGTGAGGCATCCACTGGGCAATAGTTGTTGGGTCATCTGAGGCTAAACAAAGACATGGGCATAGGAAATGCCACAGATGGGATGGCAAATATGCAAGGCCATTATAAAGGATTTTCAGCACTGAGGACCTCTCAGTCACCCACTCATGTCCATGTCTGGTGCTATGCACATGTTCTCAATCTTGTGCTGTGTGACACAGATCGTAACTGAAAGTGGATCACTATTCAGTCTACTGCAGTGGTTCTCAAATGGGGGTACGCGTAACCCCTGGGGGTACGTGATATTTTAAAATATACATATCATTTGCAAAATATACAATCATTTGCAATACATTTAGTCATGGATTAATACAATTTAAAATGTTCAAAATAGTTTTTTTTCCAAATGTTTTAATTTTGTATGTGTTTATCAGTTCCAAAGTTTAATAAATTAGACACTGATGGCACAGTGCTCTGTTTTAAGTCTTTTTTTCTCAACTAAAAATGCTTTGCGCTGGTTAGGGGGTACTTGGCTGAGAACATTTTTCACAGGGGGTACATCACTGAAAAAAGATTGAGAACCACTGGCCTAAGTAATACTAAGTAATAAAAGTGGTGGGCCGGTCCAGGAGAAAATTGCCAGGGCCGAATTTTGTTCCCAGTACGACCCTGGCTAAGTCTGCCAGTGTAAGGATGGCTTAAGGTTACACATCTTGGAAGAAATCTGGATCAGTTTCAACAGGTGGCTTTTATTTATGTTCATGGTGAATTATATTAGCATACATAACGTAACATAGTCGTATTTCGGCGAGTGGCACCAGGATGTCGATCTGCCATGAAAAAAAATAGAGTAAAGGTACCGTATTGTTTCTCAGAATTCTCCTGACGTTTCGGGTGGAGACCCTGCTTCAGAGGAGTAAAGTCTGCCTGCTTGACCCCTCTGCTATTGTCCATCCTGTTCTGCTGTGTTATACCAATGAAGCTAACTAGCCTCTCCATCCTCTACTGCCGCTGTGTTATCCCAATGAAGCTAACTAGCCTCTCCATCCTCTTCTGCTGTGTTATCCCAATGAAGCTAACTAGCCTCTCCATCCTCTACTGCCGCCGTGTTATCCCAATGAAGCTAACTAGCCTCCATCCTGTTCTGCTGTGTTATCCCAATGAAGCTAACTAGCCTCTCCATCCTCTTCTGCTGTGTTATCCCAATGAAGCTAACTAGCCTCTCCATCCTCTACTTCCGCCGTGTTATCCCAATGAAGCTAACTAGCCTCCATCCTGTTCTGCTGTGTTATCCCAATGAAGCTAACTAGCCTCTCCATCCTCTTCTGCTGTGTTATCCCAATGAAGCTAACTAGCCTCTCCATCGTCTTCTGCTGTGTTATACCAATGAAGCTAACTAGCCTCTCCATCCTCTACTGCCGCCATGTTATCCCAATGAAGCTAACTAGCCTCTCCATCCTGTTCTGCGTTATCCCAATGAAGCTAACTAGCCTCTCCATCCTGTTCTGCTGTGTTATCCCAATGAAGCTAACTAGCCTCTCCATCCTGTTCTGCTGTGTTATCCCAATGAAGCTAACTAGCCTCTCCATCCTGTTCTGCTGTGTTATCCCAATGAAGCTAACTAGCCTCTCCATCCTCTTCTGCCGTGCTATCCCAATGAAGCTAACTGGCCGGAACTAGCCGACCGGAATGTGGAGCACAAGGCAGAAGAAAATACATTTCTAAAATGGGCTTGGCAGAATAAGGCAGAGATGTAATACCGTACAAATTATACTGACTCATCTGACTGCATCAACTATTTAGGAAAATCTGAGAAAATTTTCATTTGCATAATAATTTGGAATGCAGTGTAATTTAAAGTGGTTTTAGAGAATGAATACCATGTGTGCCATTATCAATACAGAAGTTGAATGCTTTAACATTTCTGGAAAAAGTAAACATTTCTAAAACAAAGCTTTGTTCGGAATCGTTAGTGGAATTGTTAACGTGTAGGCCTACGATTCCGATGGATTGGAACGTTTGGAACCGGTTCCAAACCGGAACCTGGAACCGATTCCCAAGCCTGTATACAAAGCAAATAGCCTAGTAATGGAATACACAGCAAAAAAATTAAATCTAACGTTCATGTAATCCAAAGCATTCAAAATATGTTTCTCACTTTGAGTAATCTATTGCAATGCGTTACAAAATACATTTTATGGCTTGTATTGCGTATTCTGCAATGGAATATATTTTAAAAATGACCTTCCAACACAAACTATGGAGGCTAACGCTATGCTAACACTATATGTTGCGAGTGAGTGAGTGTGTTTTTGGAGGACCTGTAACAACCTGAAACAGAACAGGTCCATCCATGTTGACGGGCGAAGGCGTAGGTGTGTGTGTGTGTGTGTCAATGTTGCGCAAGTCCAACCAAAATTGAGCGGTCGCACACGGATGACCCGCAGTTATGAGTCATAAAAAACATATTTTAATGATATTCAGGTAATTTGTGGGCGGGTCAGTTAAAATTAATTAAATATATATATATTTTTAAAAAATACGTAAAGTATCACGAGAAGGCTAGCATTAATATTTAACTCATAATTGCTTTTCAAAAATATCATTGGTTGAAGCACTTGTCACATAGGTGGAGACGGTAGAGATGGTAGAGAAGCTCAAGATGCGAGAAGTTAAAATTAAAAAAATACTGTTAAAAAGTATGCTTTAACAGTCTCGTGCGTGTCAGATAACCCCCTTTCAGTTTCAGCCAAATTTTTCTTTCACTGACGTCTTGAAAAAAAATCTTTTATTTTACCAGGTGAGTCTCATTTATATTTGTCATCTCTTTCTCACGGGAGCCCTGAGAAAAGTTAAGAAAGAACACAACAAACAAAAACAACAAACTGAACAACAACAAAACAAGTATACAACAATAACGATGAGCATGGGGCTTTACAAAGTATGCTATTAATGTGTGCTATGTTTACAAAGTAGGAAAGAACACAACAAAACAAGTATACAACAATAACGATGAGCATGGGGCTTTACAAAGTATGCTATTAATGTGTGCTATGTTTACAAAGTAGGAAAGAACACAACAAAACAAGTATACAACAATAACGATGAGCATGGGGCTTTACAAAGTATGCTATTAATGTGTGCTATGTTTGGGCGTTAACATCTTGCGTGTCTTGTGTGTGGGTGTGTGTAAACAAGTTATTTATGACCTATGTCATCCTGTAAGAGACATAATCATTCATCAAATGCCAAATATAACAACAACTATGTTCAGTGTGTCTGAGTGGGTGTGAACAAGCGATGAATTATGACCTATACTTCCTTGAGCATTCTTGTAAGTGTGGTAGTTTAAATTAGGCATACTACTTATGTGTGTTGGTTTATTAGAAGTGATCCATTTATTGTAAGAGTGTTGGCTATGCAACTGTTATGTAACATTTCCTCATGAGTCATGAGACTGAACTGTCAAAGGCATGAAAGAATGAGAGTGAAAGGAACAATAGTGAAAGACATCCATAAAATGCCAAAATATAGCAACTATGTTTGCTTACACTTTCTTTCAACAATCACATAGATATTAGAAAGCTAGATCCGTATTTGGCTCCAGAACGTACGTATATAACGCTGTCATCCTGGTGGGGGTAACAATCACTGGAGGCCAATGGAGAAACAGCTGTCTCTGATTGGAAATCAGACAGATTAGGGGGCAGCCGTGACCTACTGGTTAGGGCTTCGGACTTGTAACCGGAGGAAAAATGTGGGCGGGGGACACTGGGCGAAATAAGCAGGAATCAGGAGATATGTTGACCGGATATTTTTTATCACACGCAGCATATCAGGACCATATTTGATGATATCCTGATTTTTTAAGAATCAGTTAAAATATTGATTTATTTGCCTCCTGATTTGGTGATCAGATATCAGGGGTGCATATACCCAAAGCACAGGTCGCACACAGTTTATGGATTTTGCGGTAGGCCTGGCATCACAAGGCTATCAGAGGAAAACGGTACAATCGTAACTTTTCTATTTTCTCAGTTCAAACTCGAAATACAAAGACGATAGGTTACTTGAAACCTGTGAAGTTTGGCTAGAGGAGTCATACATGTTTACCATGAAAGTTCAAACAGAATTAAAAATATGTTACAGGCCTAGTTTAGCCTTTGTAATTGGTCCAACCGTGATAATTGAAGATGCTGTGTTAAATTTAAATCAGTTCATTTGCGTGTATTAGCCTACATCTAACCCGTACAGGTCATTTAATTTTCATTATTTAATCCTGTGATTATTAATGACACTCATGTTAACTTGAAACAGGGACTGAAGATGGCGTGATTGAAGTCAATATAACCACATATTTCACAAAGATAATTTAAACAAACAGTTAGTTTTCCAAATAGCCTGTTTTTCGCACTTTTTTGCTTAATATCTCTGGTCGTAGGCTATTTATTGTGGACCCTTCATAGTTGGATAGTTGGTGTAGCCTATGATGTGTCTACATATTTACGTTTCCACACCAATGGCCTATTTTGACAAAACGCTGACTAAGCCAGAGCGGTATAAAAGGCTACGGATGTATCAGTTCTCTGATAGGCCCAGGGTCTGCCTAATTAACACACATGCCCTATACACATGCGAGGAATAAAGACCACTTTACTTTCCCGCCTTCCCCCTGTCAGTCTAAAACTCATTAGGTTCAGCTGTTGCAGCCATGTCGAGGTCTAGTCTGGACGTTTTGGGCCTAGGTCTATACTTAACTCCAATAGTATATTCTAAAATTTATTCTGCTGTTGTCACGGTTTGATGAAGCCAGATGTTCTTTTTTCGTGGGGCTTTGAAGACGAAGCATTAGAGACAGGACGTTGGAATCACTTCACCAGTTTGATGGAGTGTTCAATCCCTGAGGTAAGTGTTGGGCTATTAGCTACTGATAGTGGATAGATTGATGATTGATTAGGCCAGGGGTCGGCAACCTTTTTTGCCTGGAGAGCAAAATAATTAACGTACAGTTAGGCCTACTTTCATTCAACAGAGGGTTTTTTTAATCCATTTTCTACTAGTTTAATAGTCTAGTCTACACATAAAAGTAATGTGCAAGTAACTTGAAATGTAAAGTGGAATGACAGAAGTACCGGTAGGCCATATGCTTCTCATGCTAAACACCACCCCATATTTTCCCAGTGTCCTTTGGTATGCAAAGTAACATCGTAGTTCACAACACAACACTCGAATTGAACATTAGAGAGATTATATTTGGTGATGGCCTTGTCTGGCTGGCTCATATTCAGTGAGGTGAAGTTTCATGCAAGAATTGAGGCTGTCATCATTTAAGGACAACTCCACGCAAAACTGTCATATAGGCTATATCCATTTGTTTTATATTGACATGGCAACGAACCGCGAATGTAGGCCTAACAATATTGTGCAGGCTACGGTTACAGTCAAGTGAGGTGGGAAGTTATAAATTACTCAGATACATTAATACATTTTAATTAAATAGGCCTACTCATTATTATTTTCAAAAGCTGAGCCGCATCAGAGGGATCGGGTTGCCGACCCCTGGATTAGTAGTTAGGTGTGTCGCAATTCATTTCAAACGGAAATTCGATCGGAAAAACACATTGCAATCTGTCAGCCCTCTCATCAAGACGGGATCTAAGTCACGTCTTTGTTACAGATCGATTGGTCAGTCCACTCGTTAAGGGTCTTCCTTAATAAAATCACATTGTTGGTTACGAAAAGACACAGTTTGTTGTTGTTGCGTATGTGCTGTGATTTTGTTAATGTCTTAGACAAAGCAAGTAAGGGCAAGCAAACATTTCATTGATGAACCAAGTAGAAATTGTATAGGCTACATTCAAAAAATGATCTAGAATTACACTCAAATTACAACTTCAATTATTTACACTTCAGGATGGGTAAAGACCAAAATAACAAACCAAACAAGACTACATATTTGGAGTGGAACTAATTTACTTGAAAACAAAAGACGAAATCAACAACAGAAACTAACCTCACTCCTTACTGATGAAAAACGGGAAAATGGATAAAGACTAACAAAATGTATACAAAGAATACAAAGTTCTATTCAAAGCATCACAGTTAAACACATCTTGCAGATGGAATTGTTGTTACTACATTAACTCTTTCCTCTCTGATTGCAGAAAAAGCCACTTTGCAGCAGCATGAAGCACACTGGCCAAGAATTCTTTTGAAGGGAATGTAAGAAGCATGTGACCATGGGACATACTGTGTTCCCCGAACAGTGCAGGTACTGTTGTTACCGTAGTGCCACTTGTCACCATGTTCTTCAAACCAGTTCACTTCGGCAACAACATGTTCAGCTACTTTAACAGAATCCTCCCTCAAGACATAGACCAGTACCTTCCAAATATATTGAATCTGTCCTGGGCGTGTCGTTGCAGCCAGATCAATGATGGGATCACCTGTTAGTGCATCACATCTCAACCACTTAGCACAGATAAGTGCAGAGGACCCAGTACGATAATTGGATGCCGAAAAGACATCCCCAGCTAAACTGAATCGGTAACAATATGTATAGTGTAAAGACACTCTCAAAATGGTTTCACTTGGGTACAGGATTTTAAACATGGACATTAGTGCAGAATTTTGGACAAATGACATTGTGCTCTGTCTGATGGGAGGAAGCATTATTTCCAGAGTTTTGTCATACTCATACCAATTAGTGAGCCTCAGGTCATGAGCAAGGCCGTATAAGACCTCAAAGTGCTCAGATGTCACAACGGGATTGGTGCTGAAAACACATTGAACCTCAAAATCAAAAGTCTCAGAGGAAAAGGGGGATGTCAGCTGGCTACCAGTAACCTGCCATTCAGTGAGCCACTTTCTCATTATATTAAGCTCGGTATCATGGTTATTGGTGTGGTACTGACCTAGTGTGCCATTAGCTCTTTCAAAGGAAAAACACCAAAAACCATGAACTGGCCCATAATCCTCAATGCAAGCTTTTAGGTGTAAGTGAAGATGCATGTTCATGGTACACCGCATGACTTTCCGTATCGTTCCTGAAATGAGGTGCAGAACATCTTAAGGCATCTGTGTGCATCCTCAAGGTCCCTCTGACAGATTACACGGGAACACAACAATTGGGCTGCTGAAATGAACATTCTCCAAATTATGTAATCATTCTCAGGTATGATTCCCTTCAGTGCATAGGTGGAATAAACACAAACCCACAATTTCCACTGGGCTGCCGTGAAACCTTCAAAACCAGCATCAATTTTAGAGGGTAAACCAGAGTCAGTGCTGCTTGGCAGTTTCAGAGAATTTACTCTCTCCTGAAGGACTACAAAGTTGTCTTTAGACAGGACCCCCTGCTCTTTCCATGCTTGCATGACCCTTTTTGCTGTGCCCTCTAATAGGTTGTGCATAGGGTCAATAACATGCATGCGGACTACATCAAAGTAGGGTAGGTCATGAAGACAACTGTACCTAGCCCCATATGTGCCTTCAATTCTGGCTCTTTCGGCTTTGTTTTTGGCTATCTTGGCTCTCTTGGCATACATGCAGTGTTCTGTGTTTGTTCGGGAGGGCCAATCTTCCTCAAAACCAGAGAAGTCTACCTTATTTTCTGCTGTCCTAAGAAACGACTTTGTACATTTACTGCAACCTCTTGTGGCAAAGTGGCCGAGAAATCCCGCCACCTTCCTCGCTGCAGGAATGTCGCTGGCAATGCACATTAGAGCAGCACGGATTAGGAGCTGCCCGCCATTTCCGTTAGTGCAGTAGACCCCACCCCATAGTTTTTTGCAGGTCGGCAACAAGAGGCTCTAAAAAACCATTAATGTGGTGTGTTGGCTCCTTTGGTCCAGGGATGATGCCGACAACAATGATATTTTTGTATTTACATCTCTCTTCCCTTGGCAGATTCATAACTGTAAGATAAATGACTCCCACAGAATCATGGATGTCTTTGTACGGTTGAAACCAATCCACATTAAGCATAAGGCCAAGATTGCCAGATGCACTCAAAAATGGCTGGCCTGCAACTACACCGAAATCTTTCCATACCTGGCCATCAAAAACGTCTGCATAGGTCCCTTCCGGGACAGTGCGAGATCTCCACTTTTCACAGGCGTCACTAAATTTGGGTCTATTCACTAAATCCTTAATGGATTGTATTATACTCCAGTAGCAGTACATCTTCTTAGGGTAAACGTGCTCCTTTCCCCCTTTCCCAAAACAGACCTCATCAAGATGGTGCCACATTTCTGGTTGGTGATGGTTCACATTTTTTTGAGGGTGACTTGGAAAGGCTATATGGTAACAAGTGTTAGCAGTCCTCCTAATAATGTTGCCACGTTCATCTAACAGTCTTGACTGCCTCATAAGTGTAGACAGAGTTACACATAGGGCAGACTATATGCTTTTGAAAGTCATCTTTATTAAAACCCGTGTGCTTTCTGACGAGGTACATCGATTTTGGGAAGAGATTGCCGAGGTGTCTGAGAGGTTCACTTTGGAACAGCATGCCTATTGCCTGAAGAAAGGCTTTTAGTACCACTAAAAGTGACACAAATGCCCTGTCTGAAACTGTAAAGAAACATTTCCATTTGGAAAGCATCATTAGAAGGAACACAATTACATTGTGTGTGCTTGTAGGCTCCATAGGGTCGCTAGCTTCTTCAAGCTCCTCGCTGTCTGGATCCTCATTTATAGACTGTGTAGAAGTAATAGAGTGCAGATTGTATGAAATGAATGTAGTTTAAATGTAATTGAATGTTTAACTGGATTTAAATGTTCTAAATAAAATAGTTTACAATACTTTTGGAGAACATAGTTTTATTCATCATGATTACAGATACAAATTAAATATGAAATCTAAATGTGTTTACCTGCTCATCCAAGGAGTCAGAGTCTGAGGGTATGGATCTGCTCATCTGAATAACACAGAACCGTACATTTTTGGAGTTACAGGAGTTTTGTACAGTAGCATTAAGTTATAACGCAGTGTTTCCCACAGAATTGAATTGTATTTGTGGTGGTAGGTGTATGGGGGGCGGTGGATTTAATGATTTTCTCTTGACCAATAAGTTTGTTCTGACTGAAAATGAACAGGGAACAATATCAACATTTTAGAGTGGCAGAGCCAGAGTCCAGACCTCAATCCGTCAAAAAAAGTGAGCACAAGGCCAGAGTGATGGCAAATAATTATTCCTGACTCAAAACCCGGATTGCTGTTAAAAAGTTGTGGTCTTGAATCATTGTGGAGACACGAAGAGGCTTGGTAGATATCACAAGAACCATTTTGAGATCTGTGAATGCAAATAAAGATGTTTCTATTGATTTAAAAAGGGTATGAATAGTTTTGACATACCGTTTTTTATAAAAATGTTAAAGAGGAACACACTACTTTTTGATTCCATGTTTTTTCCACATTGTCTATCAACCTTTTGGCATGTGACGGTGTCATTTTCAGTCAGAACAAACATATTGGTCAAGAGAAAATCAACATTAAATCAATATTTGCCAGGGCGTATTAATCATTTTGTTCTTAACTGTAGCTGTAACATTATGGCTAACCTCAACAACACAACAGTGTTCTAACACTATTCTATTCTAATTTAGTCATATTTCAATAGTAGGCCACAGCATAGAAAATCATTTTTGTGGTGGTCAATTTTGATACTGTGGTGGGCTGCCACAAATTAGTCAACGTATGGGAAACGCTGTAAAGCGTGAAATTCCAATTATTGTAGAATTGTAATAGCAATTGTTAATTGACAGCTGTGATGTGAGTAATGTGGAGCCAATATTTTCACTTTATTGGGTGTTTAAGAAGGTATTCAGTAAATATTCTTGTAACATTTCATCTAGAATGCAAATTTGCTCACCCATTCATCCTGTATCTCTTGCTCATCTTGCTCTCTCTGCAGGTCTGTATTGGCCTATTAGTGAGAAACAGTTCATTTTTAAAACATTTTTGTAAGGAGTCTTAATAATGTATCCACTTATGTAATGAGCAGTGTGTCCATGTCCTTCAGGTTTCATGTAGATCGGTTTGTGCCATTGTCAAAACTCACCTGAGAAACAGTGCCACTGGTCTGAGCGGTTTGCCTTGTGGTTAACTGTTTACGTGGAAAAAAGTCATTGATGAGGTCAGGTAGTTTTGAAACAAGTGATTTGCAGGGTATGAGAACATTTCATGCAGTTTCTTTATATGCCATTGTTATGGCCCGTAATGTACTTTAAGTGCTTTTAAGGCTATATTGAGTGCCCAGTTCCTCAAGAGACTTAGGATGTTTTTATGCTATGCAGTGGTGTCTACATGATGCGCAGTATACCCACTTAAAAAACATCACACTACAGTGTATGTATGTATGTATTAACAACAACAAAAAAAGAAATGTTGATAGGTAGAACCAACTCACCCCTTCTGAAACATTCCTTCGATGCCTGTAGAAGGTGGATTTTGACACCAGGTCATCACAATGTTCACAGTAGTGAAGGTAGCCCCGTTTGGACATGGATTATGCGGTTTTGCGAAAGGGTTAATTTAAATTGCGCTACTGATGCTTCTTCGTTTTTTACCCACTGATCTGAGATCTGAGCTTTAATCTTGCTTGCTGCTGTTGGAGAATCCCCGCCAGAACCTGCAGTGTCCAATCACATTAAATCAAATGTTGCGGTTCTCATGAATGATTGGACCTCATCTGGCTCACTTATTCAAAATCAGGGATATAGATCAGTTAACGTTCATTACAGTCAGCAGATTGGACACGGACAGTAGGTTCCAAGTAGCAGCTAACTGTATTTCCCACTATTTTCTATTTCAAGTTGTAGTAGCAGTTAAGTAGCTGCTATAGTTCTAACCATGAGCACTCCAAGGCGATCGCCAAATGAGATTGCAAATGCTTGGCGACAACTCTCGGATGAGGAGGAACATGCTAGTATCAATACGAGCCTTCGTGACGTTTTGAGGTAAGTTGAAATAAGATAATTATTTGTATCCATCCAGATGTAGCTCTACATAAGTATGTTTTTTCTAGAAAGGTAAAGTGTGAATAAAACGCTTAGGTAAAAAAAGAAGCTATCTAACTGACGCTAACGTGATGGTCTAAATTAGCGTTAATGTTAGCGCCTATCATTAAATAACTTAGCTGTTAGCTAAATAGTTGCTACGTTAGTTACCGGCAGAGAAGGTTGAGAAATTTTGGGCGCGCGTTAATGTTAGCTACATAGCTAGTAGCTAGTGTGACACTAGTGTAACGTTTATCTAGGCTGATTCGCATATGATGTGATTGAGTAACGTTAGCACTAGAGCTAGTTGCATTGGGACTGGTGTGTGTTGGGTTGTCAATGTCTAAGGTTGCTTCAAAGTACGGTGGAGATAGATTATAGATTATTGTTCTGCCCCTCTTTTGCAAAAAAATTGTAACGTTAATGTAAGGCCTAACATTTTGTGCCGTTATTCCCAGGGGGGCGTTTTTTCCCGGTGCTCTGTCGAGTTGTGCTAACGTTAGCAGCTACCTTGTCCAAATGAGCTAGAAGCTACAACCGTAGCGCAAATTAATAGTATTTTGAATCACCGCAGTTTGAATCACACAACCACTAGTAGCTAATCTGCACAGGATGGATAAAAAAAAAAGTCTTAAATTGTCTGGGATGTCTCGAATTTTTTAAAGGAGGTATTAAATTTGCGTATGGGACCGTCAGCGAGTGAAATGGTCTCCATTCGGTTTTTCGTGTATTAAAATTGCAATTGTATAAGTGACCTATAAGGCTACTGGAGAAAGTGTAATGGTTGCAGAGTGAAGATGTTTTTCACGGGTGTGGTTAAAGGTGTGAACGGTAATAATATGTACAAATATGCCTGACGTTTTCGTGGTATAGCCGAGGCCTGAGACATACGCAGGTAGCCTACTTGAGTGGTAGAATGAGCGGGAGAAATGGTTGGTAAGCCAGTTAGCGATAGGGTGGCCATACGTTCGAATTTAGGCAGGACATAGCCTATGGATTTTAAAAGCTCTCTGTCCGGCGCAGCCTCAAGCTGCACGGACTGACAGAAAAAGAAAACAAACGTTTTCGCAATCAGGAGGAAATATTGTACATGTTAAGTTGATCTGTTTGCATCTTTCCTATTTTCCTATTTAGATGTCTTGAAAAGGTCTTAAAAGTCTTTAAATGTGCATTTGGAAAATGTACAGATACCCTGTAGAGTAGTAGAAGAGCCCATTGGCATGTTAAGATAATTAAGCCCTTGAAATGTAAGGTTTATTTTAAGATATTTACTGACTGCCATTGTCAGGTGCTGTGGCATTCTGTTTCAGTGGGGAAAATATGCACTAAAATGCTCATGTGTCTCTCTTTCTTGATGCAGGGTGACATCAGGAGTCCGATTGATGATTTTGAGAGGTGACCTAAAACAACTCCAGACAGCAGCCCTCCTCCAGCACCAACAACAAAGTGCCACATAAACTATCGGTAAAGTATTTCATTGTATGTTTTAAAAGACCACGCCACCATTTTTTTTAAATTGACTTATTCGCTGTTTCTCCAATAGCTTTACTAAGTGGGTAAAAGCTTTTCTGCCATTGTATGTATTACCGCAGACCGATACAAATTCACTAACCTAGCTCAGCATAGTTCATTGATTTAAGTATCCTGATGACCTCAATTTGTCAGGTCAATTTTGAGCTTTCTTGTGAGCTGTGTAGTCACAATATGTGCAAGTGGTAATGCTTACTTGGAACTATATTCTTCTGATTGCTGTCTGGGTGCAGTAATATCACAAAGCACCCAGGAACCACTTTGAAACTTCAAAAACCTTCAAAAAGACTGCTCTACTTTGTCACTGCACTCACAAGAGTATAGTTTCAAGTAAGTATATGCCTAGAAAGCACCAGGTGTCAATTTGCATTGACACTTGCACATGATGTGACTGCACATTTTGCCAGTAGTAATTACAAGAAAACCTGAATCATTATTATTTTCTTATTTGCTTTTTTGAGCGACAGGCTATTGGGATACTCTGAAATGAGTGAACTATGCTAATCTAGGTTAGTGGTGCTTGTCTCTGTCTGCAGGTAATGCATGCATCGTGACCTGCTTACCAAACTCTTGGCCAATTTCATAAATCAGTGATGTGGAACAATGCCACATTTTCAACTTAATAAACACTTTAGAAATCATTTTGAGGGTCAAATGACCTGTGGCTTTCCCTGCTCCCCTACAGTCTACTAGCGGAAAACCAGCCTTGTAAGATCTGCACTTGCTTCCCGGCAAAGTCTGAATTAGGAAGTCTCGTAGCTCAATCACTGATGGTGCCTTTAAGAAACGACACTATTGTTCCTAACAGTATTTCCTTGCATAAAACTTTCAATTATGTTTTTTTTTTCACCAGGCACGAGTGAGGCGTATACACCGTGGGCTGGGAGAAGAGCTGCAGTGGCGAGTGGGACCTAATGACATGTATGTCCAATTTCACAATCTAGTCAAATGTTATTTTCCCTTTATTTATAGCCCTGTTATTTGAGATCATTGCATACTATCAGTAGGAAAAAGAACACAGGGTTCCTATGCAGTATGGAAAACTTGGAAAAGTATGGAATTTGATTTTAGCAATTTCAAGGTCTGGATAAGAATGGAAAAAAGAAACAAGGGTATGGAGAAATATTTGTGTTTCCAGACTTGCATCTACAGTACTAATCACTTCACTCAGGTCATAATGAATCATTCCTACTGTTGTGTAGCTTAACTGTCAGTCTATGGAAGAATATTAGACTCAAATGTTTTGTACATGTGTATCACATTTTGAAACTGTAGAAATTATTTGTAACTGTAAAAATGGACACTTAAAATCGTTGGTGTTATTTTTTTGTTAAATCACAAATCATTTTTACAGTTACAAATCCTGATACACACACACACAATACATATGATGCGCTTCTCATCCCTAAGGTGGTGCAAAAGTCTGTGCACTTGCAGAAAAGATTTATAACTGCAGGACAACTTTTTGTGCGTAGAATATTGATTTGTAATTGTAGAATATTTTTGCAATGGTAAAATATTTTTAACTGGAGGATTATTTGTAGCTGTAAAACCGTAGAATAGATTTGTATGTGTAGGGCATATTTGTAATTTTGTACAGATCATTTTTACAGTTACAAATAATTTCTACAGTTTCAAAACGTGATACACACGTACAAAACATTTAAGTCTAATATTCTTCCATATCAGTCCACATAATCAAGATACAATTGAATGCTGGATTTAACAGTGGATCGGCAGTGAACGCTAAAATCAGTGTACGTTATTGTATACGTTTTCTGTTCAGTTTCAGATCGTCTCATAATGAGGAGGTAACGAAAGCCATCATCCAAGCCATTAAAGATTCTGGGGAGACTTGGGGACCAGAGAACTTGCTGAGAAGTACGATTTTAAACATATTCACCTGACATTCAAGTGATAAATGATAAACTGATGAGCCTGTATATTTTGACTCATTATTTGTTTCTTTCTCGCAGAAGCCTGCAACAAATTTTTTGAAAATCTGAAAACTCAAATGAGATTGGAACTCTCCGGGAGGGCGGATGAAATTAAAAACAAAAAAAAAACTTGTTAGCAGACATGACCGGGTAAATAACTCTTATCACACCTTAAAGGAACACGCTGACTTTTTGGGACTTTAGCTTATTCACCGCATTATATACATACTTGGAACTATGTTTTCATTCAGGCAAAACACTGCTCCTTGGGGTTTGAAGAAGTAACACCAGAGCTTTTCAGGTGCTGCCTGCATATCACTTTGCCCAAGTAGCAGTGCTTTGCTTGAATGTGAACATGGTACCAAGTATGTATACCCTTACAAAATGGCTGTGTCTCTTTTTGACATTGTTATATGTACACATTGCAATTATACAAATCACACAGTTACATCCTGCATCACATCTTTCACGTGGGTTCTCGTCAAGGGTCGGTGTTAACCAGAAGGCGCCCAGGCAGGCACAGAGCTAGTGAACCTAGGTCTTAAATCCAACAAGTTATGCTTTTTACAACAAGCTTTTTGATAGAAAAGTGGTGATTAATTTCCATAACCTTTGTTCAGTGAATGCATAAAACAGTCAGTTCGTAAGCGAAATCAAGAATTACGATCTTTGAGTTTGTGAGATTTGACCTAAGGAGATGTGTGAGATTTGACCTAAGGAGATGTGAGATTTGACCTAAGGATCTTTGGTTCAGATCCAGCATCAATCATTCTGTCAATGTAAATAATCAACCCAACCTGAGGCAACCCGCAAATTCCTATATTCAAAGTTAGTCAGGAATGCCAGAACCAAAGATCCTTAGGTCAAATCTCACACATATTCTAGATCGTAATTCTTGATTTTGCTTACAAACTGACTGTTTTAAGCATTCACTAAACAAAGTTTATGGAAATTAATCACCTAGGTTCGCTAGCCCTGTGCCTGCCTGTGCGCGTACTGAGCGCACCGACCCTCGACGGAACCCGCATGAGATGTGATGCAGGACGTAACCCCGCCCCCTGAGCGAGATCTCTCCCCCAACCCCCCCCCACAAAATGTAGGAGTCCCCTGGGGAATACAGTGAATAAACTTAAGTCCCAAAATATTGGTGTGTTTGGTTACTGCTAGGCATTTGCAGCCAATGGTACTCTTTGGTTCAGGGAAGGATCAAACTAGTATGAACTTGTGGATACCAAGGCAAGGCACTGGTCTTAAAGGAGAACTCTAGACAATTTTAACAGAGCTATGTTATGAGGGCATGTACTAAATTTAGTTTTGTTAGGGAAAAGTGATGGAATTGTACATTTGATTTACAGTGGGACACTGAAATAAAGGCATTTTATTTTTTTCTAAAGGAGGGCCTTGGTATCCAGAAGTTCATATTATACTATAGAATTCTAATGTCTTCTCCAGCATGCCATATCACTAATAATATGCAATCTCTTATGTCTTGTAGCTTTTCAAACGACGACTTCAGGTGGGAGGTCAGGTCCTGGAAGGAGAAGACCTCCTTTACCTTCAAGGAGCAGACGCTGCCTTTATGTCGGATGAGGAGAGTGGGGAGGAGGACAAGGGGACATTCGTGGTCCTCCCTCCTAAATAGAGAACTACAAGGCTAACTAGAATTCTACACCAATGCCAAAAACAGTTGGAAACAAATGGGAGACTCGGCCGGAAGCCAGGGTGTGTGAGGCAGCGGGTCCAAGAAAGGGGGCGTGTCATCCCGTGACCCCCCTACAGGCGGGAATCCCATGTACATTGATTTGAGCAACTGACAAAGACATAAAGATCATCTAACAAACTTTATTGCCTGTTGTATGTGAATTTTCATAGTAGAGTAAAACAAGTCATGGGGAGTAGGTGTAATTCAAAGTAAATAATGTAATTTAGTGTGTAATTAATTTGAAATATTACAATGTTGAATGGCAGTGTGTGACAATAAGCTCAGTGTTGGTTGGGTAGGCCTATCCCATGTTTAAAACCATTACATATGAGTACTAATTTAAATAGTTAAAACCATTAAATATGATAAAGGCATGCACATAAATGCCTATGAAATTAGCTCTGCCTAGCAGTATATGCGTAGTCCCATGTTTGACATATCAGGGGATATATGGTAACAAGAACAAGAGGTGTCCGAGGTCATATAAGTAGCTAATACTTGAAACATGGATCATATCAGGTGAGTATACAAAGTCTGGATATCTTGCATGTCGTCGCAGTCCCATTCAGGACTTTTGATATGCTCCTGATATGAGAATTGGCACTAAAATATCAGGAGCATATCAACCAATATACTACCTGATATCCTACATATCAGGAAATATATCACTATGAATATTCCCTGATTCAGTGTCTTTTCACCCAGTGGGAAGTGGTTGAGCACTGCTCTCCCATGCCCACATCCACGGCTGAAGTGCCCTTGAGCAAGGCACCTAACCCCTCACTGCTCCCCGAGTGCCGCTGCTGATGCAGGCAGCTCACTGCGCCGGGATTAGTGTGTTTCACATCACTGTGTGTTCACTGTGTGCTGAGTGTGTTTCACTAATTCACAGATTGGGATAAATGCAGAGACCAAATTTCCCTCACAGGATCAAAGGAGTATATATACTTATATACTTATACTTACTTAGATGTCTCTGATTGGAAATCAGGTGTCTCTGATTGGCGGCAAGTGTTGCCCATAGACAGTAAGGTGTTGACCCCAGCAATTGAATTTCCCCTGGGGATCAATAAAGTATCTATCTATCTATCAATATCTCTGTCTATTAATTACTGTTCACTGATTATCTCCAGAAATGAAAAAATGATATTCACTGAATAAAAACATAAATCTATTTTTCTTCTGTTCTAATGTGCTTTATTCAGTATATTAATCAGATTAAAAACACATAATTCTATCTTGATATAGATGGATGTGAATTTACATTCTAACCCACTTTTTGTTAGTATAATAATAACTAGCATTTGGCCAGTAGGGGGCAGTATTGTCACAGTTGCACAGGGAGAGCTTGACCCAAACACAGGGCAAAGTATGGCAAGGCAAGGGAATCTTCGAATTGCAAGAATCTTTATTCTAAACACAACCCACATAGACTAATAACCGACAAAGACTGAGAGGAGACAGAGGGTTTAAATACACAGGGGTAACAGGGCACAGGTGGACAATGATCAAGGTAAAACAAGAGACAGGTGGAAACCATAATTAAACTAACAGACTAATTAACAGAAAGACAGGACTGGACGAGACCAACAAGACAATAACGGGGAACAGGTGTGGAAACAGAAACGGAGGGAAAACTAACAAGACAGGAAGCACAGACCAAATAAGGAGATGGGGCGGAGACAAAGACAGGTGACAGGCAGGTAAACACAAAGCACATGGGGAACAGGCAAAACTAAACACATGGCAAAACAAACAAAGGAGCACATGGCACCGGACCCTTACAAGTATGAAGCTAACCCTTCTGATGTCAAACTAAATACAGCTGGAAAGTAAGAAAATGTCCCAGACGTGACAATAATAATGTGTGTGTTACATCCTCTTGTGGACATGTAAGGGGTTGCCGCACTCAGGGCAGAAGTGATGGGCATCTTTGAAGTAGTCCATGAAGAATGGAATTACACAGCACCCAAACACCAGCCTGAAAGAGAGAGAGAGAGAGGGAAAGACAGGGGAGAGAGGGAAAGAGAGATGAGATGGGGGAGTGAAAGAGAGAGGGGGAAAGACAGATGGGGGGAGAGAGAGCGAGGGAGGGAGGGAGAGAGGGAAAGAAAGAGAGAAATGAGATGGGGGAGTGAAAGAGAAAGAGGGAGAGAGGGAAAGAGAGAGATAGAGATTGAAAGATTGGGGTGGGGACAAAGGCAACTTGCATTTCTTACAAAACGGTTGAATAATTTAAACATTTATTGACTGCAGTGGCCCATTGATTCATTTTCCATTCTAGCCTACAATGCAGCAGCCTACAACACCGGCTATGACAACAAAATCATGCCTGCGTTCTGTTCCCAGAGCTTTCTCTTGTCTATGATCTGCAGCGTTTCTCAAACTATACGCCTCCTCGACGAGTAGCCTAGATTGCTGGTCTACGTAGCCATGCATTTAAATTACGCCCGGCTTCTGTCTGAATTTGTGGCAAAATTGAATGATATTATGGAACCGTGGACCGAAAAGAAAAATAAAACAAAATGTTTCCCCGATCAGGAAATACGTCTAAATTCGAGACAGATATCGTAGCAAATAGCCTATGGCGATTACTCTTTTTTTTTTTTTTAACTCGGCTTCCTGCATATCACTTCACTGTTTGACAGTACATTGCATGGAGACAAATGTCACGTTAATTATGTTAGCAAAACTATATCTTTTGGTTAACAGAGATGCATATAATCTCCCTCCCTCATTCATGTAGACTATTTGCGCAACAGCCCACATTCTGCGTTGCCTCCAGCGAGACCATTGTTCACGTCACATAGCTGAGTTAGACAGAAGACGAGACCTACTTGCTTTGTTAAGGTATTTATGTCCAAATTGTGTTAAAATGGTGTCTTTAACACCAAGATTTTAAACATTTTGGGGGAGGGAACCACAGACCCTCACTTAGGACAATATGATCCACAATAATATTAATCAAAATAGTAATAATAACAATAATGTCAATACAATATTAAATGAATAATAATAATAAAATAAACAAATAGCCTACCATAAATTTACAAATCATAACTCTAAGAATGGATTAATTATTTAAGTATAAGCTGAACAGATAAGTCTTGAGACCCCTTTTGAAAGATCCAAAACTATCATAGGAACACAGAACACTAGGCAACTCATGGCATAGAATGCACACATATTACAACGCAGAACACTAGGCAACTCATGGCATAGAATGCACACATATTACAACGCAGAACACTAGGCAACTCATGGCATAGAATGCACACATATTACAACGCAGAACACTAGGCAACTCATGGCATAGAATGCACACATATTACAACGCAGAACACTAGGCAACTCATGGCATAGAATGCACACATATTATAAGTGGACTGTCTGCAGGGAATGTGTCTGACCAATCATAGTGTGTGTGGGCTGCCTGGGCCAAAAATGCCAGGGCCGATTTTTTGTCCAAGTCTAGCCCTGTTGCGCTCTCACTGCCTGCAGCAACTTGAATGGAGCCTCTTCTCTGTCTCTCTCCACTGAACTGGATGGCTCACTTTTCTCTGTCTCTCTCCACTGAACTGGATGGCTCACTTTTCTCTGTCTCTCTCCACTGAACTGGATGGCTCACTTTTCTCTTCCCCACTTTCTCACTCTGTCTCTATTTCTCCCAATTAAACTATTTTTAAAATAACACTTTTATAGCATAGTAACCAAATACCTCAGCAACACCCTAGCAACCACCTCAAGTACCCGAGCAACTACCTAGCAACCACTTCCAAAATGTCAACCTAGCAACCATCTTAGCAACCAACATGATTACCCTAACAACCAATCTAGCAACCACTTTTTGTAGCATAGCAACCACTTTGTTTACACTAGCAAGACCTTAGCAATCACTTTAAGTACCCCAGCAACATCCTAGAAAGGTCTTTGCATGCACTGGTATTTCCTTCAAGAAATGCATTTCTAGTTATATTTATTGTAATTATTGTAAATAAATTAAGTGTGTGTGTGTGTCTTCCTGTCTATCTGTCTGTTTCTCTCTATGTGTATGTGTGTGTGTGTGTCCACTCTTGTAGACCACCCTGGTCTGACCTAACGTGTGTGTGTGTGTGTGTGTGTGTGTGTGTTCTCACCCAAAAATGATGCAGGTGCTGCACATAACCCATGAGAACGGCCCACTCTTAAAGACCACCCTGGTCATAACACGTTTCCCACAGTTAGGGCAAACTGTCACACTCGGTTGGTCACCAAGGCTACCGGACACAATCACCACCCCAGAACCTGTAGAGCCACATATACATATTAACACCATCACCACCCCGGAATCTGCATACACCATCACCACCACAGAATCTGCAGAATCATGTACAGCTCTGGAAAAAAATTAAGAGACCACTGCACATTTTTCTGATGTCATCCTATGGTTTCTCAAAATTAAGAAACCACTGCAAATTTAAATATGACCGTCAGTTCAAAAGTCACTCACATTGTTTGACTTTTTTATATAAAAAGACTTGTTACACATACAGTATATCTCAGAACTATACAGAATGAGAATATAATATTCTAACTCCAAGGCAGTGTTTCTTAAACTTTTTCAGACCAAGGACAACTTAGCCAATAAAAAAAACTCACAGACCACCTAGCTAAAAACAAAAAGAGTAGATCTACTTCAACAGCATATTAGGCCTACACAATAAGCCTACTCACTGAACCACCTTGCTAATGGTCTTTGCACCTTGCTTATTGTGTCAGAGGATTCATATGATTTAAACTGGCATAGCTTATTTAACTGTTTGGATTTGCATACAAGCTGGTTCAATATGGCAAACAACTCATCTATATTATATTTTACAACGTCTGCTGGCGGACCACTTGGTATAGCTTGCTGACCACACTTTGAGAAACACTATTCTAAGGGATTGAGACGAGACCACACTTTGAGAAACACTGCTCTGAGGGGTTGAGACGGACCACACTTTGAGAAACACTGCTCTGAGGGGTTGAGACGGACCACACTTTGAGAAACACTGAAAGGGATTGAGACGAGACCACACTTTGAGAAACACTGCTCTGAGGGGTTGAGACGGACCACACTTTGAGAAACACTGCTCTGAGGGGTTGAGACGGACCACACTTTGAGAAACACTGAAAGGGATTGAGACGAGACCACACTTTGAGAAACACTGCTCTGAGGGGTTGAGACGGACCACACTTTGAGAAACACTGAAAGGGATTGAGACGAGACCACACTTTGAGAAACACTGCTCTGAGGGGTTGAGACGGACCACACTTTGAGAAACACTGAAAGGGATTGAGACGAGACCACACTTTGAGAAACACTGCTCTAAGGGATTGAGACAAGACTGATCTCAGCTTGCGGACCACACTTTGAGAAACACCAGCTCACCTTGATTCTGAAACTGGTTGTAAGGAGCCGCCATCACCTGGGGATTTATGGTCTGGGGTTGTACCTGGTTGTAAGGAGCCGCCATCACCTGGGGATTGATGGCCTGGGGTTGTACCACAGCCGGACCCTGGGGGTGCATGTACTGGGGTGAGGTTGCCATGGTTGCAGCCTGATTCTTGGTTTCCATGGGAGACTGTGCATATGCAGGCTGAGGCTGTGTTTCAATGGGAGATTGCGTGTACTCAACCTGAGGCTGCGTTACCGTGGAAGACTGTAGAGTCTGTGCTTGGACAACGGCAGGAGGCATGAAGCAGGTTGTCTAATGGGACAGGAGACGATATGAGTTAATGTCTTGCTAATGATTAGTTAATGTCCTGCTAATGATGAGTTAATGTATTGTTAATGAAAAGTGAATGTATTGTTAATGAAGATATGTCCTGCTAATTATAAGTTAATGTCTTGCTAAAGATGAGTTAATCCTTAAAGCTGCAGTTGGCAAGATTTTTTTGATCATATTCACTGAAACCGACAATATACTCCAGCAAAACAACATAAATCAGACAGATTTAGAAAAAAAACCTGCACTTCTACCTCCACCTAGAGCCTGTTATTTGTTTTGCAAAAATCCACAGCTCCCGGTTCTTCTGGTCCAATCAGAGCAGGTCTGTGTGAGATCTGACTGTCAATCACAGTCTGGTGCAGTCTGATGCGCACTGATGAGCACAAACTCGATGAGAGGGTGCTCGGTGGTAGTGGGGGAGGGGCATGAGAGTTGTAAACATTCAACATTTTGGCTAAGTCCCCTCAATCTGTCAGACTTGCCAACTGCAGCTCTAAGCACATTTGAAACAAGAAAAAGAGAATGTTATATTGAAATTATATTATTATATGAATAATGAATAAATTCAGATGAATCTATGGGTTTTAGTATGTTTGTTCTTGTAAATTGTTGTTTTCTAAAACAGTGTGTACATACTTTGAATATAGTACATTGTGCATCATTAAAGCTGTAGTTGGCAAGTCGACACCATGCTCCGACAGAACAACATAAATTAACCGGGGTTAGAAAAAAACCTGCACTTCTACCTCCACCTACTACAGCCTGTTATTTGTTTTGCAAAAAAACACAGCTCCTGGTTCTTCTGGTCCAATCAGAGCAGGGCTGTGTGAGACCTGTCTGTCAATCACAGTCTGGTGCAGTCTGATGCGCGCTGATGAGCTCGGTGGTAGTGAGGGAGGGGCATGAGAGTTGTAAACATTCAACATTTTGGCTAAGTCCCCTCAGACTGTCAGACTTGCCAACTGCAGCTTTAAAACCCACAGCATTGTTTTGCAGTGTTTTTGCATGACTTTATAGAGGTCTCAAGAAAGTGCAATACTGACTATCCTATACGGCATTTCAGAATGTTTGTAAACAATAGGCTCCAAGATCCTTCCGGGTGGCAGAACGCAAGCGGCTTCCACTGACCTTACATAGTTAAAACATTGTTGTTGATCAAAGTTGAAACAATAACGAAAACGTGTTGTGTTTGGGGTTGTGCCGCCAGATATACAGCAAAAAGTGTAGGGTTTTTATCGATGTCCTTCAGAAAGAAAAAAAATCCAGCGGAACCTGTGGGTGAAGTTTAATGCTAGTGGACGTCGTCAAAAGTAATGCTACAGAGATGGCAAGACTGCCTGGTGGCGGAGTAGCCACTTCTTACATCTGTATCCGATCCGAGCAACAAAAACCCGATCATAGCCTTTTTATTTAGATAGCAGGGAAATACCATCTAACAGATTGTAAGTCAAACAGCAACAGTCACTAAAATAACCACTCAATGGCAGGCTGAGGTTCATTTACACATTAGGCTATAGTAGGCTAGCCTAGGCTACTATGCATTTCATTTATTGCTATCTCCTTAGGGCCGTTTGCACAAAGCACTTTAAGTTTTGTCCCTTTAGTATCAACCACGGAGATTGTTTGTGTGCTAATTTGTGCTTGCTTTTCTGAGGATGCAGATGTTGGTCAATACGGGACTGTCCAAAATAATAGCAAGCTGTGTGCACATATTGTTGATAAAATCAGATAGTGAATGACGCATTACAAATCTGAGTAGGCCTATAACTAACTTTGACAAGTTTGACGGATGAAACACGGCAGTGACAATTAATTTAACGATGTTAGCTATAGTTATTAATGCACCTACTGTAGGCCTATCAATAGCTAATGTTAGCAATGAATAACTCAACTGGTAGGCTACGTTCAACGGACATAGTTGTAACTAGCTTGCTAAAGTTATGCCGTAGTCTGCAACCCAAGTTTATGATATCTTACCTTAATAATTTTCGGTGACATTTATCCATTCATCAGTAAAGCCAGACATGAATTGGACAATACTAGCTAGCTAGTTAGATATTATCCTGACTGTCATCAGGGCACCAAAATAAACTTTTTTTTTTACATTTTGCCTGGCGAACCGAACCTCATGTGGTTATTTAGGCTGCTAAGGTCGTTTGTGCAACGGAATTTCTTATAAGATAAGAAAAGGAGAAAACCTTAAATACTTGAGGGAAAATGATAAGGAAACCAAGTAGAATACTTAAATGTGTTTGTGCAGCCGATTTTATTTTAAGGGGGCCTTAAAGGAGAAGTTCGGTGTGAAATTGACCTTAGCTGTACTGAAAGATGTTGCCGAGTACTCACATGTGTCCAATAGGCACCTTCGCTCACCCCCTAGCATTCCAAATTACGCCGTTTTTAGCCGAGTAGCTGTGGGGGCATAGCGTAGCCTATGCAACTAAATCGCTATTTTTACACCATTAAAAAGGTTCCAAGTAACTCCACACTGCATTGGGAGACTTCTGAGGGTCTTGGAACCTTTTTAATTGTGTAAAAATAGCGATTTAGCTGCATAGGCTACGCTATGCCCCCCACAGCTACTTGGCTAAAAACGGCGTAATTCGGAATGCTAGGGGGTGAGTGAAGGTGCCTATTGGACACATGTAAGTACTCGGCAACATCTTTCAGTACAGCTAAGGTCAATTTCACACCGAACTTCTCCTTTAAATCAGATTTTAAGGGAACCTGAACTAGGTGTTTTGTGCAACCGGCCAGTCTCTCATGTTAGCTATGTCTGAATATCCACCACGTCTGTTTTTGAATTAACTTACCTGTTGAAATGTATTAGGCCTAGGCTACAGCCGACGGTGGGTTCCCCAAGCAATTTACCTCACGTAGCATTTTCATAATTCGCCTTTGATTTCGACTGACACTTCACTTCGTTCAAACTACTGGGTAGAGTGGACGCAGCATGGCTAGAGACACATATGACTCATTGCATATTAATGAGACTTCCCATAACCGTATGAATATGAATGAGAAGTCCCGTAGCACCCCGCAAGACGAAAATCATTCATTTAAGCCATTTACTCTGTTTTCTTGATCGCTCTCCCCTGGTCAAATGACATGGAAGGGGTTGTTTACTAGTAGTGCCAATGGAGAATGCTTCAGCTTTTGCCACCCAGAAGAATGTATATTGTTATTGTGACGTCATGGTAAATTCTCGTATACTGATGTCCTTTTGTTTATTACCCTCACATGTGTTACCACTATTAATATCACCTGTGCTAGAGCTGTAACTTACCTGTGTTAACTACTGTATGTTAACTCATTGAGTGCCATTGCGTTATTCTTTCCCATGCGTTGAGTGCCAAAAACGTAATATTACGTTTTTATTATTTTTTTTATAAAATTATGAAACTAGACACTCTAACACACCTTATATGTGATTTTGGGAACTCTGTGATAAATGGAAATGAAATATATGACAATCGAAAACTCATGAAAACGCACAATCTGGACATTTTATCATAACTCGGTTGCCGCTTTGGGTTGAATCAGTGACGCATGCACGTCAGCTCAAAACCAGGCCATTTTTGTGGGTCTATCACTAGGTGGCAGTCTCGCCAGGTCACTTCCCGGAAACTTTACAGGCAACACTTCATATTAAGACGTTTTTGCGATTTTGATGAAAACTAGCCACTGTTTAGCTTGGGATTTCTCAGGAACAGAGGCGTGTAGAATTACACGGTTTGCACCCACTGAGAGCTTAAAGTCTCACCTTTCAAACGAGCTATTGTATGTGTTCATAGCTATAACACAGAATATGCTGTGGCTGTACAAAAATCATCAACAATGGTCTAGATTGCTGGCACTCTGGGACAAAGCTTCCGAAAACAGCTTGGCATTCAATGAGTTAATATCACCAGTGTAAATGCTGGTAATCTCACCTGTGTTAACGCTGTTACCCTTACCTGTGTTAGTGCTGTTAATCTCATCAGTGTTAACTCTGTTAATACCACATGTGCTAATCTGTTAATCTCACCTGTGTTAGTGCTGTTAATCTAACCTGTGTTAACTCTGTTAAACTCACCTGTGTTAACTATGTTAATCTCACATGTGTTAACACTGTTAATCTCATCTGTGTTAACTCTTTTAATATCACCTGTGTTAGTGTTGTTAATCTCACACGTAAATATCACCTCTGTTAGTGTTATGAATCGCACATGGGTTAACTCTGTTAATCTCACCTGTGTTAACCCTGTTGATCTAACATGTTAGTGCTGTTAATCTCACCTGTGTTAACCCTGTTGATCTAACATGTTAGTGCTGTTAATCTCACCTGTGTTAGTGTTGTAACTCTTACCTGTGCTACAGGTGTGCCCTCTGCAGGTACCATAGTCATCTGGGGATCTTTGTGCGCATTTAAAGATCTAATCCTAACAAAAGGAATTACACCAAAGGTGAAGATCACTCACACACACAAACACACACACACAAACACTCACACTGACTTACTTCTCATCGATCATTCCCACAATCTTCTGTGCTCCATGGGTCATGGATGTCTTGACCTCTCTCTTGCACACACACACACACACACACACACACACACACATAAGCACACACACACACTGACTTACTTCTCATCGATCATTCCCCCAATCTTTTGTGCCCCGTGGGTCATGGATGTCTTGACCTCGTTAAACTTCTCGCCCATCGTGTCTGCATTCTTCATTCGCTGCAGAAAGGTGTCACTCTTCTTCTCTGTCAGGAATATCTCTCATGATGAAATACCAGGAAACACAGGTCTGCACATACGTGTGTGTGTGAGTGAGTGAGTGTGCATGTGTGTGTGAGTGAGTGTGTGTGTGTGTGTGTGTGTGTGTGTGTGTGTGTGTGTGTGTGTGTGTACAAGTGACAATGTTTACATGGTACTTGGGTTTGTGACGATTCATGTAATATGTATATTATTATGTAATTTGTATGTACCAACCAGGGCTTTGAACCGGTTCAAGGAACGAAAACGAAAACCGGGAACTTTTTGTATTTTACAGGGAACAGAAACGAAACCGGAAACGTTATTATTTTTTATGTTCTGGAACAGGAACACTTATTTAAAAATAATGGTAACCGGTTAATACCGGTTTTATTTCGTTCCTCAAAGTTTTCGTTGCCTAATTAACTTAAAAAAAAAAAAGTAATTATTTTCCTGCGCACGTTACCATGACGGCTGAGGTTCACTTCCTGTGTGACATCACATCAGACATTCGCTGACTGAATGGAGAGAGAGCGATGGATTACAAAGTCTCCACTCCACATCTTAAATAAGAGGTGAATTACGATCCATCGTTAATTAAAACGCTCATTCCAAACACAATATCAATAGCTATATTTGTCGACTCCACGTTAATGATGGACTAGCGAACATTAGGCCCAGGCGCGCCTGCAGGTGTACGTTAGTACGCACTGTGCGTACCATCAAGCTACTCAACAACAGAACATTTCCCTTGTGTGTGTGTATTCACACCAAATTGGCCTACCATAACTTCCCAAATATGCACAGTATCCCTTTAGCTGCATGGCATTGGGCTATTTACCATATATTACATAAAGTTAGTGAACACGTTATCAAAATTAACGTGCACGCATTTTGTTTGAGCAGGAGAGAGAATACGCACGCAGACACGCAATAGGCTACTTGTTGTTTTCTTTTACTCGGCTATATATATATGGTTATCAGCACACAATGTTGAGCTAATTCACTAACTCAATACTCATCATGGATATCACAAGTTTAAACAACGAAAACAGAAAGGATGGAGGCAGCAAAGCTAGGAGTTATTCCAGATGGGCAAGGTAGGCAATTGGTGTGCTTGTCAGAACGTAAGACTGCGCTAAAGCCAGACGTCACGTTACGCTAGAACAAAACTAAAGGTAACTTTAGCCTGTATAGGGCTGTATCAAGTTGTCCAAATGAATAGGTCATTGTAGGCATTGTCGTTGTATTATTGCATGTGGATGTTGTTATGCTATGTAGGCTACTTTTTTGCTGACCAATGCACGGACCTAAAACGGACAAATATTGTTCACGAGTGATTTGTTTTTGCGGGGGGATGGGTGTGTGTACCATAGCATTAATTCCTGCAGGCGCCCCTGATTAGGCCTACTGGATGGCCTTTCCCCCGACGACAGTTGCAATTTGTTGTTGCCCGAGTGACATGTGTCTTAATAATGTCGTTACATTTGTGTGGAAATTTTCTCTTTTAACAATAAACTACACATTTGAAATAATTGTAGGCCTATTTAATTATTATTATTATGTAATAATGGTTGTAATATTATTACATTTGGTTTAAGCTGGATGAGAAAGATGTGACATAATTCTATAGCATTAAACAGCTGACAGGAACGAAATTAACCGTTCCGGGAACAGTATTTTTTTGTTCTAACCCGTTCGGGAACGTCAATTTATTGGTGGAACTCATAACCGGAAACGTTATAATTCCGTTTCTGTTCGGAACGAACCGATTGGGAAAAAAAATCGGTTCAAAGCCCTGGTACCAACACATGAATATAATTGCAAGATGTTTGTATGTGAGTATATAAGGACTTGTCTATACATTGCCATAAAAGTACATGTTACCTTAGTGTACCAAGCATTTGCTAACATTTGCAGAAACCTCAGGACAGAAACAAAAAGCTCTTTGCACCTTCACCTTGCCCACTGGTCACTGCCGTATCGGGTACTGGAGACTGTTGGTCCGAGAGTGGAGGTTGGGTGGTAACCATAGTCACATGTGGATCACTGATTGGAGGTTGGGTGGTAACTATAGTCACATGTGGATCACTGACTGGAGGTTGGGTGGTGACCATAACATCTGATGGATCCATGACTGGAGGTTGGATAGTTGTTGAAGACTGTCGATCCAAATCTTCAGGCGTGCTGTTGGTGTCGGCTTTTGGGTCTGTGTCTTCAGACTGGATTTCTGTTGATGTCTGTCCATCTGTGGTGATAGTGATGGACTCCTGGTTGATGACGTCATGTTCGGCGGCCACTGGAGGCCGGTCATCGCTGGCTTTAGAATGGACAGATCTAGGGGTCTGTGATGCCGGACCGTCAGACTGATCCATCAGCTGTGATAGGATTGGATGGCTGGTTGAGTCTGATGAGAATCGGTGATGTCTGATTGGATGGCTGGTTGAGTCTGATGAGAATCGGTGATGTCTGATTGGTGGCTGGCTGAGACTGTTGACAATCAGTGATGGCTGAGACTGGTGACAATCAGTGATGTCTGATTGGATCGCTGGCTGAGACTGGTGACAATCAGTGATGTCTGATTGGATCGCTGGCTGAGATTGGTGACAATCAGTGATGTCTGATTGGATTGCTGGCTGAGACTGAAGGCAATCAATGACTTCTGATCTGTTGTGCTTGGATGACCTTTGGAGCTGTCAAATGACTGGGAAGAACAGCAAACTGTTCAGAATCAGTTTTATTGGCCAAGTACATACAAGGAATTTGACTTCAGTAGGAGTTAAACTCTGTACATTCAACAAATAGACATATAGTAGTACAAATAGGCATGTAGTAGTAAAACATTCAACAGACAATAGTAATAAAGACACTTACTGTACAACATAGACAACAATATACATATAAGAGTTCAGATGCAAAACCCTCTTTCTTTTAAAAGAGCATTTAATGAGTAATTGGACAAGGGACATTAGAGACAGCAGTATATTGAACTGCCACTACCAGGGAAGTCAAGTCAAGAAGAAGATGGACAACACAGTTGGGCAATAAAGTTAGCAGGCGATCAGACAGGATGTTGTAGTGAGGTGCGCCTTTTGTATATGTTATTTTGTATTGGCTTTAGTTTCGTATTATGTGGTTTCGTATTTGGGATTTTTTTTTGCGCCTACTGCTCCTCCCGTTTTTGCAGTGGCATTGCTGCCGCCAACATGTTGATCTAACGAATAGCATAGTTGTCAACACCCTGCCACCGGAGCACGCTTATCAGGAACACCAGACCCAGGTCAAATGAGGGCAAGGTATTTATGAGGTATCCGTCATATTCACCTCCCACATAACAGGTCAAATGAGGGCAAGGTATGTATGAGGTATCCGTCATATTCACCTCCCACATAACAGGTCAAATGAGGGCAAGGTATGTATGAGGTATCCGTCATATTCACCTCCCACATAACAGGTCAAATGAGGGCAAGGTATTTATGAGGTATCCGTCATATTCACCTCCCACATAACAGGTCAAATGAGGGCAAGGTATGTATGAGGTATCCGTCATATTCACCTCCCACACAACAGATCCTGTTTTACTTGGAATATCAGCCGTGTCTGCCTTGTTTTCTCTTTTGTGCTGCCCATATTATTATCACTTGATTTATGTGCTTTGTGTCCTTTAACTTTCACCATGATGCGTATTTTCGCCAAGATGTGTATTTTCACCATGTTTATTTAGCTCAATGTAATTATATAGTCCCCAAATTTTGCTAACTGGAACTAGCAGTGGCAGTACACCAACGTTTAGCCATCCACACATTAGATGCTCCTCTGTATCAATAAATCAGAACGTTTAGCCATCCACACATTAGATGTTCCTCTTTATCAATAAATCAGAACGTTTAGCCATCCACACATAAGATGTTCCTCTTTATCAATAAATCAGAACATTTAGCCATCCACACATTAGATATTCCTCTTTATCAATAAATCAGAAGTTTAACTTGAACTTCCCCTTGGGGATCAATAAAGTATCTATCTATTTATCTATCTATCTATCTATCTATCTATCTATCTATCTATCTATTTATCAAACATTCTTAAAACACAAATGACAAGTGATTTTCTACAGACTAAAAGAGACAGACTGCAGGTCTGTTAAATAGTGAAACTAAGTAAGTAAGTAAAGTATACTTTATTGTCCCCAAGGGGAAATTTGTCTTGGGCTTCAAGATCACTGCATTACACATACACAGCTCATACATAGACAATTAAAAAACAACAGTTACACATACAGCTCCACACCACCACAGTTACAAAAAAACCTATACTTTCTGGCCAGTGATGTTATCAAGCGGGCTATTAGTTAGATCCTACACTTCACGTCACACAGCCCCCCCCCCCCCCACACTATGTTATCATTCGGGCTATTAGTTAGATCCTACACTTCATATCACACACCCCCAAGAGAATGAAGCCATCCATTTACTGTAAAAACTGAATGCCTTATTCCTCATCTTAGGCCATCTAACATTATTGAGAACATTTCACAAACACACACACACACACCAGTCACACTGTTACTGTACAGATATATACATTTAATCATTTAACAGACAATTTTCATCCAAAGTGACTTACATATGTCAATTCTATTACAAGGGACTACATTGTCCCTGGAGCAACTTAGGGTTAATTGCCTTGCTCAAGTTACTGCATGCTAGCCCAGCTCATAAGCCACTACGCTACCATCCATCCCTTATATATATATATATATATATATATATATATGGTTAAATAGCATTATATGATCATCATGCAGAGAATTACTGTCTTACCTCTGGTAGAGAGAAGAGCTGTAACTGTGAATGTTTGAGTTTGTGTGTGTGCACATGTGTGCGTGTGTGTGTGTGTGTTTGCATGTGCACGTTCGTACGTGTGTGTGTGTGTGTGTGGGACCTGTGACCAAGCAGCAGTCATTCCTTTCATGCAACATTCATTTAATTCCTTTGTTCGATAAGGCTTTTAGGGAATGAGGAAATGTTATTATTTTTTAAGCACTCCAAAATAAACATTTATGGGTCATCTATGCTCTCTCTCTCTCTCTCTCTCTCAGACAGACACACACACACAGACACACATAACTTTTATTTAACAACATGCAAGAAGTGTGCAAATCAATGACTAATTGACCAATAATATCATCCTTAAAACAATCAATGAAAGACCAGTAAGAGGACCAACAAAAGACCAATATGTTTAGTGAGTTTAATTTCACTGTGAAATTTAATTTCACTAATAGTTATGGCCCTGCTAGAAGTCGTAAGTCAATGAAGCGTTTCCAAACCCACTCTCAAGTAAGAGTATACTGTATAGTCGTAAGTCGTGGAAGTCGTAAGTCAATGAAACGTTTCCAGACCCACTCTCAATTCTAATTCAGAAGATCTACGTGTTAACATATTAAAACATGTCCACACAGCCAGTCTCTCTAATATGTTGAGCGCACAGTATGCCAAGGCTGCGTAGTGTATGAACGAAGGCTGATTCTCCCATTTTGTTTTGAGCGACCTTTGGCATGCTTAAGAGACACAAATCGCGTACAATCACTGACTGCACCATTAAGAAGCCCGCACCAGAGGACAGAATTGAAATGATAAGGACTCTGTGACATATTAGGCCAGAACGGAACATGAAACGATAAGGACTCTGTGACATATTAGGCCAGAACGGAACATGAAACGATAAGGACTCTGTGACATATTAGGCCAGAACGGAACATGAAACGATAAGGACTCTGTGACATATTAGGCCAGAACGGAACATGAAACGATAAGGACTCTGTGACATATTAGGCCAGAACGGAACATGAAACGATAAGGACTCTGTGACATATTAGGCCAGAACGGAACATGAAACGATAAGGACTCTGTGACATATTAGGCCAGAATGGAACATGAAACGATAAGGACTGTGTGACATATGAGGGTGCCAAACCATTAAGAGATTTGCAAACCAGAAGAACGACTTTAAAATCAATTCTAAAACAGACAGATAGCCAATGCAGTATGAGAGAGGGTGATGTGCTCTAAATAGACGGGGGCATATAGTATGAGAGAGGGTGATGTGCTCTAAATAGACAGGGGGGCATATACATCAGTACATGGAATTTTCCTCTTTTTACCATGTTGCCAGGGATGGGCAGTATTTCTAATACATGTATTTAAAATACGTATTTCAAATACAAAATACTATTTTGTAATTGAAACACTTGAAGCGAAAACTATCATTAACTTGTTCAGAAAATTGAAATAGTCTGGCGAGGTGGGGCCACAGGTTGGCACATTCCCGGGATGGACCTGCTGCGTCTTCATCCATTGTTTCGTCCATGGTCTGACCATGGAGTTGACTTTGGTGGAAAGCTGAAGGTGATTGCTGATAGGCTGTCCCAATCAGTGGCGTCTGCACAATCCAATCACGTTTGAGAGGGAAACAACAAATTGAGGGTTTCCGAGATTTTTCTTTTTTCCTTTTTTTGTAGAAGAAGTAACGGGTACTCACGGTTATGGATAGAAATGTAGTGGAGTAAAGAGTACAATATTTGCCTCTCAAATGTACTTGAGTAAAGTCATGAGTACCCCCCCTAAAAATGATACTGGAGTAAAGTACAGATCCCTCAAAATTGTACTCAAGTACTGTACTCAAGTAAATGTACTCCGTTACTGTCCGGCTCTGGTCAGCTCCATTTTGTTTTGTAGATTGACGTTTTCCTGCTTAGTTGCAAGTGAAAGCAGCGTGTGTGTGATGGGGGCAGAATGAGGAAACAAGATGTTTTGAAAACAGATTAATGCAACTTTACCCACACAAAGAGCTCACTATCAAAATACACCTACGCTATGTGTGCAAGCATGCACAAACCAAACAATGTGTTTGTATGCATGTGATTGTGTGTGGTTTATGTAATGTATTTGTGTGCAAATAAAAATGTGTGTGTGTCTGTGTGTGTGCATGTGGACAATTGGGTGCCGACAGCATTCTTTGGCATCAGTCCATTGTTTTCATTTAACCTCTGGTGTGTGTGTGTGTGGGGAGGGAGTTTCTGATTTCTGGACAGGTGAGTTCTTAGTTCTAAACACATTCTTTGGCTTCTCTAGGTCTCTGCGTGGCTGTATCTGTGTATCGCACGGTAAGAGGCTTAATTTATTTTATTTAATCCAGAGGAGTCTCATTAGATTTGTTTCTATGTACCTGCATGTTTGTACACTAATATAGCTTACACATATTTAACCTTATAGTGCTAGCAAAAAATACTTTTATTTCTGTGCCCTCTCCAACAGGAAAAATAATAATAATATTTCAAGAATGTTTAATTTTTAGACTGAAACTACCTGTGTTTATATCTGTGTTTATGTGTGTTTCTGTGTGTATCTGTATGTGTGATTGTATGTGTCTACATGTGTGTGTGTGTGTGTTTGTATGTGTTTACATTGGTGTGTGTGTGTTTGTATGTGTTTACATGTGTGTGTTTGTATGTGTTTACATGTGTGTGTG
>NW_027468564.1:13317504-13345004 GCF_046254945.1 Alosa pseudoharengus | reverse complement strand
CGGTCCTTTATATCCCTCTCTTCTCTTCTCTTCTCTTCTCTAGGTGGTCCTTCAGTGTCCCCTGGACAGATGCTGCCCTCCCCCTCCTCCACCTTAACCCAGACACAGGCTCCTCCCCCTCCATACCCAGCACAGGCCCCTCCCCCACAGGGATACCAACAGACTCCACCCTACGGTCAGATGGTGCAGCCAGGTCAGATGATACAGACTGCACCACAGCCAATGCAGGCTGTACCACAACAGGGTAAGAGTGTGTTGGCTAAATATTATTGACATTAGTGCTATTTTAATATGAGGAATACTCTAGGCTATGTTAACTATCTTAACAGCATATGAGAGTGAATCTTTGGTATGAATATATTGTTAACATTAGTGCTATTCTACTATTTTTAAGTTTGTTAACATAGCAGCATATTCATTATTTACCAGCAGAGTGTGTCCTAGCAAAGTGTTCACTAGCAGAGTGTGTACTAGTGGAGTGTGTAGTAATGGAGTGTGTACTAGTGTAGTGTGTACAAGTGTAGTGTGTATTAGTATAGTGTGTACTAGTGTAGTGTGTACTAGTGTAGTGTGTACTAGTGTAGTGTGTACAAGTGGAGTGTGTATTAGTATAGTGTGTACTAGTGTAGTGTGTACTAGTGTAGTGTGTACTAGTGTAGTGTGTACAAGTGGAGTGTGTATTAGTATAGTGTGTACTAGTGTAGTGTGTACTAGTATAGTATTTACTAGTGTAGTGTGTAGTGTAGTGTGTACTAGTGTAGTGTGTAGTGTAGTGTGTACTAGTGTAGTGTGTAGTGTAGTGTGTACTAGTATAGTATTTACTAGTGGAGTGTTTACTAGTGTAGTGTGTACTAGTATAGTGTTTACTAGTGTAGTGTGTACTAGTGTAATAATTAATCCTGGATAATTCAGTGCAGTGTTTACTAGTGGAGTGTGTACTAGCAGAGTGTGTAGTAGTGCAGTGTGTACTAGCAGAGTGTGTACTAGCAGAGTGTGTAGTAGTGCAGTGTGTACTAGCAGAGTGTGTAGTAGTGCAGTGTGTACTAGCAGAGTGTGTACTAGCAGAGTGTGTACTAGCAGAGTGTGTAGTAGTGCAGTGTGTACTAGCAGAGTGTGTATTAGCAGAGTGTGTACTAGCAGAGTGTGTACTAGCAGAGTGTGTTTTAGCAGAGTGTGTACTAGCAGAGTGTGTACTAGCAGAGTGTGTAGTATTGGAGTGTGTACTAGCAGGTGTGTACTAGCAGAGTGTGTACTAGCAGAGTGTGTACTAGCAGAGTGTGTAGTATTGGAGTGTGTACTAGCAGAGTGTGTTCTAGCAGAGTGTGTACTAGCAGAGTGTGTATTAGCAGAGTGTGTACTAGCAGAGTGTGTACTAGCAGAGTGTGTACTAGCAGAGTGTGTAGTATTGGAGTGTGTACTAGCAGAGTGTGTATTAGCAGAGTGTGTACTAGCAGAGTGTGTACTAGCAGAGTGTGTACTAGCAGAGTGTGTAGTATTGGAGTGGGTACTAGCAGGGTGTGTATTAGCAGAGTGTGTACTAGCAGAGTGTGTACTAGCAGAGTGTGTACTAGCAGAGTGTGTAGTATTGGAGTGGGTACTAGCAGGGTGTGTACTAGCAGAGTGTGTAGTAGTGCAGTGTGTACTAGCAGAGTGTGTAGTAGCAGAGTGTGTACTAGCAGAGTGTGTAGTAGTGCAGTGTGTACTAGCAGAGTGCTCTAGAATTTATGACTCCAACAGGTCCCATGATGCAGGCCGCACCCCAGATTCAGATGGTTCAAATGCAACAGGGTAAGTGTATGTCTAACATTCAGATGGTTTAAACATATAGTCATATGTTTGTTCTCATTTTTTGTAAGAGTGTGTGATATACACTATGAGAAATATAAATGATGATTCGAACAGGTCCCATGATGCACGCCACATCCCAGCCAATACAGATGGTCCAACTCCCACAGGGTAGGTGTGTCTATTATGTGTAGATCATTTGGTTCAACTCCCACAGGGTACGTGAGTCATTTGGTCCAACTCCCACAGGGTAGGTGTGTTTATTATGTGTAGATCAACTCCCATAGGGTGCGTGTGTCTATTATGTGTAGATCATTTGGTTCAACTCCCTTAGGGTGCGTGTGTCTATTATGTGTAGATCATTTGGTTCAACTCCCTTAGGGTGCGTGTGTTTATTATGTGTAGATCATTTGGTTCAACTCCCATAGGGTAGGTGTGTCTATTATGTGTAGATCAACTCCAATAGGGTGCGTGTGTCTATTACCGTATGTGCAGCCAATACTTCACAATAGTATTTAATCAATGAACCTAACATCTTTCAGTAGCCATAAGTGTGTAGATTCGGACAACATCTGGTTTGGCTCTTACCGGGAGCACTTATTGCCTAAAATACCCGCTTTTGTTTAGCGTCCTCGGAGTTTGGTGCTGGGCTGGTGTGTGTCCTGGTGTGCGCCCAACCCATTAGACCCAGGTCCGGAGACCACTGGTGCGCCCAACCCATTAGACCCAGGTCCGGAGACCACTGGTGCGCCCAACCCATTAGACCCAGGTCCGGAGACCACTGGTGCGCCCAACCCATTAGACCCAGGTCCGGGGACCACTGGTGCGCCCAACCCATTAGACCCAGGTCCGGGGACCACTGGTGGTTCGCAAGCTATCCCAAGTGGTCCGCGAGCAGACGTGGTAAAATATAATATAGATGAGTTGTTTGCAATATTGAACCAACTTCTGCAACAGCAAGGTGGTTCAGTGAGTAGGCCTATTGTGTAGGCTAATATACTGTTGAAGGAGGTCTAATCTTCTGTTTGTTTTTAGCTAGGTGGTCCGTGCGTTTCTTTTTTATTGGTTAAGTGGTCCTTCGTCTGAAAAATTGTGAGAAACGCTGTATTAGACCCATCGAGGTGCAATGAGAGACTAAATGTAGAAAACGCTGCATTAGACCCATCGAGGTGCAATGTAGAAAACACTGCATTAGACCCATCGAGGTGAGACATCTAAATGTAGGAAACACTGCATTAGACCCATCGAGGTGAGACATCTAAATGTAGGAAACACTGCATTAGACCCATCGAGGTGAGACACCTAAATGTAGGAAACACTGCATTAGACCCATCGAGGTGCAATGAGATACATCTAGATGTAGGAAACGCTGCATTAGACCCATCGAGGTGCAATGTAGAAAACACTGCATTAGACCCATCGAGGTGCAATGTAGAAAACGCTGCATTAGACCCATCGAGGTGCAATGAGAGACATCTAAATGTAGAAAACGCAGCTATAGGCCACGGGCGGTAATAGATCACTTTCCAAAACATGTTTGTTGTTGTTCGTTAACACAAAAGAATAAGGGGTGATGTAAAGAATCATTAATAATTGCATGAAAATACACACACACACACCTGCATGTGTTTGTGCCTTGGCCAGTGTCTGTGTGTGTGTGTGTGTGTGTGCGTGTGTTTGTGCGCGTGTGTAATGTTGTAAGAGTAATGTGTGTGTGTGCGTGCACGTGTGATGTTTCTAAAAAGAGTACGGCAATGGTCATATACTGTGTGTGTTTATATGCACTTCTGACCATATGTGGTGTGTGTGTGTGTGTGTGAGAGAGAGTGTGTGTGTATGCGTGCATATTTTAAAAGAATGTAAATGTGTTGTCAGGCCAGCTTCTGATTTGTTCTGGGGACCTTGGCGACGTGGCTACCATGACAACGTGCCGTAACTGTGGACAGCGGGTCCAAACCAGAGTGGTGTATCACAGCGGCGCCTTCACCTGGCTCATATGTGGACTCTGCGTTCTGTTTGGGTAACACACACACACACACACACACACACACACACGCACACACACACACACATACACACACACACACACACACACAGCAGCGCCTTCACCTGGCTCATATGTGGACTCTGCGTTCTGTTTGGGTAACACACACACACAATCTCACACAATCTCTCTCCTTCGTCTTTAAAAGTTGAACCAAGTTCAAACCTGCCGCTGGCTGATGTGATCCCCGCCTAAAGCGATTGAGAGCACCTGATCAGATAGAACGTACAGACGGCATAAATCTTTCAATCGGAATGACAAAAAACTGTCCATGTAAACATGGCTTTTGTCCTCCACTGTCCATGTAAACATGGCTTTTGTCCTCCACTGTCCATGTAAACATGGCTTTTGTCCACCACTGTCCATGTGAACATGGCTTTTGTCCTCCACTGTCCATGTGAACATGGCTTTTGTCCACCACTGTCCATGTGAACATGGCTTTTGTCCTCCACTGTCCATGTAAACATGGCTTTTGTCCACCACTGTCTGACTTCATTCCTTCTCTCTCTCTCTCTCTGTCCCCTCTCTTTTCATTCCTTCTCTCTCTCTCTCTCTGTCCCCCCTCTCTTTTCATTCCTTCTCTCTCTCTCTCTGTCCCCCCTCTCTTTTCATTCCTTCTCTCTCTCTCTCTCTCTGCCCCCCCTCTCTTTTCATTCCTTCTCTCTCTCTCTCTGTCCCCCCTCTCTTTTCATTCCTTCTCTCTCTCTCTGCCCCCCCCCCCCCAAGGTTGGTGTTTGGCTGTTGTCTAATCCTCTTCATTCCCTCTCTATCTCTTTCTCTTTATCTCTCTCTCAGGTTGGTGTTTGGCTGTTGTCTCATCCCCTTCTTCGTGGACAGCTGCAAAGATGCCCATCACTTCTGCACCAACTGCAATGTCAACCTGTGTATCCACAAGAGGATGTAGCGTTGTAGGGTGTAGCACACACACACACACACACACACACACACACACACCTCTGTATCCACAAGAGGATGTAGCGTTGTAGGGTGTAGCACACACACACACACACACCTGTGTATCCACAAGAGGATGTAGCGTTGTAGGGTGTAGCGCACACACACACACACACACCTCTGTATCCACAAGAGGATGTAGCGTTGTAGGGTGTAGCACACACACACACACACACACACACACCTGTGTATCCACAAGAGGATGTAGCGTTGTAGGGTGTAGCGCACACACACACAAACACACACACACACACACACACACCTGTGTATCCACAAGAGGATGTAGCGTTGTAGGGTGTAGGGTGTAGCGCACACACACACACACACACACACACCTGTGTATCCACAAGAGGATGTAGCGTTGTAGGGTGTAGCACACACACACACACAGAATCTTGTACACACTCACACTGTCACACACACACTCGCACACAGACACGCACCCACACATACAATCTTGGTTCACACACACAACACATACACACACAGACACACACCCTCACATGCAATCTTGTACACACTCACACACACACACACACTTTTGTATGAGTATCATTTTGAGTGAAACACATCTCTCTATTCTGACTAGTCATTAAAGATGCACTAAGCAACAAATGGATGTGTTTTGTAGTTCATCTTGATGATACTGTGGCCATTTATACAATTAGGTCCAGTTTGTGTGTGTGTGTGTGTACAAATATGTTCATCCCCATCATTACCACAGCCAATTCATTGAAGTTCAAATTGAACTATTGAATAAATTAACTTCAAGATGGTCCATCACATTATTGCATTTAAACTAGAATCAAATGTGTTTAAAAGTACTTTGTCTTTCAAATGTAGTAGAGTCAAAAGTACAATATTGCATTTAAAGAATCAAATGTGTTTAAAAGTACTTCAGGCTCATATTGCAAATGTAGTGGAGTCTAAAGTACAATATTTGTCTTTCAAATGTAGTGGAGTAAAACTCACAAGTTTTCCACAAAAAAAAAAAAAAAAAATACTCAAGTAAAGTACTTTATGACTCAAATCACTCGTTCAATCACTAATCTCAATGTAAAGTATATCGTAGCCGAGTCATTGAGCTAGCTACATAGTCATGGAATACACCATTGGAAAGCCAAGAGCCTCAGGATTCATTTGAGATCCGTGTCGACTGAATGAAACCCATCCCGAACGGCTAAAACCTACAATTTGTATCACTAGTCACGTTTCCAAATGCCCCCACCACCACCGTGTCTCCTCACATTACAGCCTTTGTGTACATCCCGGGCTTCAGGCTACCCCAACATGCTTGGTGTCATACTGTTCACAAGAAGCACGAGAATCCGAATATCCTCGTGTTTTGTCGACATTACGTTTAGAAAATGCATAATTCCACCCAAACAGTACCGTTTAGTTTGTAAAAAAACAAACGATAACTTTTCTCTGACAGAAAACCACATAGTTCGTATGCTTATCCTATGTATCACCGGGATTCAATTCCTGATTACGTAGACACCAGTGACAACTTTGTGTGACGTACCGTTGTCGAGAAACACGTGTTAGAAGCAGGGGCGTCACTAGACCTTATTCACTGGGGCACGTGCCTTAGTAAAAGTCTCCAGTGCCCCAGTAAATATCTAGCGCGGCTCTAGCTGGAAACGGCATTCATGAGCGCAACTCCGTGCCTGCTTTAGTCATGACTCTAGCCCAGGGATGGGCAAACTACGGCCCGCGGGCCGGATCCGGCCCGCCAAGCACTTTCATCCGGCCCGCCGAGCATTTCATTTAGGCTAGTTATCAGGCTGCTCGCTATTTTTTTCCTGCGATAGACGTTGGTTAGCTTTACTGCAAACTGCTTTTCACTCTCCTTAGATAACGTTTACAATGTCAATGTCAAAACATCATGTTAAATAGAGATAACATCATGTTAAACTAAGTTAACTCTTAGTTATCTCCTTTGCAGCAGATCTAACGTGAACATATGCAATCCATTTAATTGGGAACGCGTCTGCACTCACGAGAGGGAGAGAGAGCCGCAGGTTCCAGCTGGCTTGTGATTGTTGATAATTGATATCTCCTCCTTATAAGAAAGTTTTAAAAGGAAATCATGAAGGCAACAGTAGTTCCCACTACTGACCATTTAAAAACTGTGAGAGGGCCCAGCCATAGGTACAGCACTAGCCATAGTGGAGCAGGCAGAAGGTCATTGAGAAATAAACGTGAATTAAAGCGACTGTCTTAAAGCGATAGTGTACAATTTATACATTTGTTAAACAGCATAAAATTAGCAGTATTTTTAAAACAAATTAGCAGTATTTTAAAACAAATACTTTTCATACTAAATTATAGGCTATAAAAAATGTATTTTTTAGGCGTGTGTCGTGGGGGGGTTGTGTGGCCCGCCGGCCAATTTTCAAAACCCAATGTGGCCCTTGAGCCAAAAAGTTTGCCCACCCCTGCTCTAGCCTGTCACTTACCAGCCAATAAAAAAAACAAGGAATAAAGAAAGGGGCCATAATAGCCAATCAGGAAATAGCACCTCTGTAGCTGGGTAAGATTGAACGCAACAACCAATGAAAATCGTTCACATGATAATTCCGAGTGTTTCGTTGTACTCTGCACACACATACACTGTGGAATCCGCTGGAGCACTTGAGCATAGAGTAAGTCGTCCCCTGCTTAATGTTACAACAAATTCACAACTTGTTTGACAGAAAAAATGACAAGTTGATCGCTGTTAGAGAGTGTTACCCACATAACTAGCATCTGTTTTTCAATGCTTAGCGTCATTGTAGCCTAAATTTAGCAACAGTTTACCAGCTTGTGCTCTCTCCCTCACACACACACTCACACCATGCGTAGGCTGCATGCACACATGCGGACAATTAATAGTGATTTATATGTATACTGTGGAGAGTCCTGCAAAAGTAGCCTATACTGTTTGTGAAGCTGTCCTACTGTAAAACTAAACATAGCCTTCTGATAAACTACTCAGAGATGGACATCAGACAATTCTTCCTGAAGGAGGAACAGTGAGGAGAGATGAGGAGGACGAGGGAGGTATGATAATTGGCCACATTAACGGTAACATTAAAGGGGTGGTTCAGGATTTTGGACATAAGACCTCATTTCCAAGTAAGCAAGTGTGATATTTATCAGTGGAGACCGTTTTCAACACGTTTCATCCAGTCCTTCTAATTGCAGAGTTCGCAAGTGCTAGGCTAGCGCAAGTCAACGGTATGTGCTAGCCTGCCACTAAAGACAGTCTTACCCACTCCAAAGTACACCTGAGGCAAATTCCAGACAATCGATGTAAATGTCTGTGTTGGTAGAATAGTGTGAGAAATACAACTACCCTCGCATCGCGTTGCAATAGTTATACTTTGGTCCCTGAAGTTGGTAGTAGTCATTTTGCATCTCAGCCGCGGCCTGATATTACCAAGGCTACTACTACTAGGCATCCCCATTGGAGTGCGCTTTACTGTTTACTTTTCGGCGCAGTACTACTAACCGGAGCAAGTATAATTCCGCCGCTGCTAAGAAACTAGTCCCTCAAAATGTAATGCGATCGTTGAAATGCAAGGATAGAATAACGTTAGAAATAACACTATCAAAACAGACATTTACATCGATAGTCTGGCGTTATAATTTATTTGCCTCGGGTGTACTTTGGAGTGGGTAAGACTGTTTTTAGTGGCAGGCTAGCACATACCGTTGACTTGCGCTAGCCTAGCACCTGCGAACTCTGCAATTAGAAGGACTGGATGAAACGTGTTGAAAACGGTCTCCACTGATAAATATCACACTTGCTTACTTGGAAATGAGGTCCTATGTCCAAAATCCTGAACCACCCCTTTAACATTTATGCTGGTAATAGCCAGTGCTGTGATTTAATCAATGGTTTAATGGCAAACTTAAATAAGTTTGCTGCATTTGCAAATGTAGCCTATAATAATCTACACAGAATCAGAGTAGCCTATAGGTTTATAGATTATTAAAGGCTGCATTTGCAAATTATCACCAAAAGTCAGTATGAAGGCTTTAGTAGGCTACAAAGAACTGCAGCATTGCCAGGATGACTATAGGACCCTTGCCTGGGAGGGAAGTATATCTCAATTTCGACTAAAAATAAGCTTCCCTTGTGTTAGTAGGAAAGCCTATTAAATTCATGCAGTGAGTATAGGCCTACTTATGCCCATGTATTTGGATGTTGCTGGATAGTGGCTGCTACAATTGAGGGAGAGAGTGCTGGAGGAGGAGAAGGAGGAGGAAGAGGACAAGAAGGTCAAAGAGAAGGAGAAAGAGCACAGGCTGGGCAGTCCAGTACCAGGCAGGGGGAGGAGGAGAGAGGCAGGTAAGAAACGGATGAGGACATAATGGGGGCTGGACGTAAAACTTGTATCTTTACCAGTGGTTTAATATAGCCTACAGTATGACAGTGACAATAATGATTTTGAAGCTTGTACACGTAGGCTAGCCATTTATTTCATATTGCGCGCACATTTAATTTTTTTAATGTATTGGGAGTTGGGGGCCTGTGCCCCAGCAAAGCTGTAGGTCTAGAATCGCCCCTGGTTAGAAGCATGATAGCCATGCGAGCTGCCTAATAGACAAGTTAGCTTTGATTGACAATAGCTCTGGCCTATGACAAGCTACGGGGATGGTTCAAAGATAGTCTTGTAGCCAATGAGTAGACCTTTCGAACGACGTATGGTACAACCACCTCCGGTGAGGGGAACTCTGGGAAATTGAGTCCACCTTCGTTGTGCGTAACGATAGCTTACTAGTACGACCGGCTCGTCAGAGGAATACAGTCGCAATTTTTACAGTTAGATAGATAGATAGATACTTTATTGATCCCCAAGGGTAAATTCAAGGATCATTTGGATCTTTTGAAGAAGAAGAAAGCAGAAAACATGCCGAAAAGACAGGCAAAGAAGAAGAACGTGGAGGTTGAACCAGCTGAGCATTTCCACACAAAAATGGCTCTAAAGGGGTCATACTTCATTGTACAAACATTTCCTTAGATATTTATCTTCACAACACCTGGGAGTGGGCCTCTGATGTGTTTCAGTGGCCATTTTAGGGACTTTCACATCTGAAATGTGGCCATTTCCAGGGATTTACATAACCGCCTGAAAGAAAAAGCAATATTCCAGCTACTGTAGCACCTTGACAGTACATAACAGAGTCATTCTGACAGTTTCTAAAAATTCTACAAGGTCTCAGCTTTCAGGGGATACCAGGCATTTGATGATAGGTCACAGTATGAGGACACAGGAGCTATTACAATAGACGCTGTGCAATTTCGGGCAAAATCCCAAAAATAGGCCCATATGCATATCAGGTTAAGTACAGTAATCAAGTGAATGTAGCCTACTTAGTTACTGTCCTCCTCTATTCTGCTGCACATTGTGTGTCCTTGTGTGTGTGTGTGTGTGTGTGTGTGTGTGTGTGAGTTAGTAAGACCGCTCAATGGGAGGTTTTGAGCTCACACTGGAAAACTGCTTATCTAATAAAATCTAATCTTATATCCAGGGTACTTTTTGTAGGGGGGGGATGGTGGGGATTTCCCCCCCCTCTGGTTTTCCTATCCCTACCTCTGCTAAATTATTTTTATCCCCGGTGGGGACAACATTTATCCCCCTCTGCCCCTCATATTGATTAATGCTACTTCATATAAGTAAAGCGCTGCAACGTGAGAACAGTCTAGTAGGCTAATAATCTGACATCAGAAACGCACCGTCACCGTCAGCACTGATACTGCTGACACAGTGGCTGCGTGATAACTTAATTTGGCCTTGATCGTGCAGGACATTTCAGAATGTCGAGTGTGTAATCCATCATAAATGGCTAGGTTCAATGGAAAAGTTAGCTGGACAAATGAAAGAAAACGAGAAGGATTCAGTGAAGCATATCGTCATATTTTAGAACCTTCAAAATTAGAAAACTGATGCAACTGAGATGGAGGACAACTGCACGTAGAGTAGAACGTAGGCCTATTGTCCGAAGGAACTTACATTAAATGAGGAGATATTTGCTGAATGTCACAAAAAGTGTTACAGAAATTGCTTGGCATCGCTTATTCAATGGCTCTCTATCGAAACACCTGTAGTTTGCGGAGGACGAACGAGAAAGCACTCGTTTGATAAATCAGCCAGTAGGCTAGGCCAGGGGTCCCCAACCTTTTATATACCATGGACCGGTTTGATTCCCATTTTTTTTTCACGGACCGGTGGAGGGGGGGTTTGGGGATTCCATGTTCCGTGTTGTGCATGCATTACTTGAAAAGAACTAGCTCCAGTTATGTATGAACAGTGAAGGTAACAAACTCTTAAAAATGTGAAAAACGTAAAATTGAAGAAGTGAAAATTGAACAATATGAACTATGAAAACAACTTGAAGCTACATCTATCATGTGTGAACATGCTTAACAAAATATGGTAACAAAACATGGGAACTAAACGTGCATTACGAATATAATCAGTGGGAGCCCTGTGCTTGTTTCCCTGCAACAAGAAGGTTCCATCTGGGGGTGATGGAAGACAGTGACACCCTCAGTGTGTTTGAAATGTCCAGTCGATTGCGCAATTTGGTCTAAGTTGCAGTCATTGCCGAAAACCTGGCCTCGCATAGATACGTGGTGGGAAATGGTAACGTTTTCAGCGCTTTTCTCGGGATATTCTGCTTTGGTTTTCATCCAAAAACCCGCCAGAGAGGTTTCCTCATATCCTACACACTCTTAAGACCACCGTCATTTGCAATTTCGATCAACTGCTCTTCCTCCTGCGCTGACAAGTTAGGACTATTCGGGATATTGACAAAAGGGTTGCGGACCCACTCATTGGTTTGCCGTGGATCTTTGGAGGATGGGAAGTAACGTTCAAACTCATTTGAAAGCGCAACAAGGTGATCGCGCACCAGCTGCGAGAGAAAGGGCCCTGCCTCAGTCTCTCCCAAAACCCCCACTACTGTTTGGAACATATCAAATACACCCCGATCCACTCGTCGTACCCACAAATCAAGCTTGGCTTTAAATGCAGCGACTTTATCTGCCAGTTTAAAGACAGTCGTCATTCTCCCCTGCAGTGACAGGTTGAGGTCATTAAGCAACCCGAATATGTCACACAGGTAAGCGAGTTTTGACACCCAGCCCTCATCACTAAAATATGCAGCTAACGGTGACTTTTTTTCTGTAAGAAATCTCTGCAGCGGCTCTCGCAACTCAAACACTCTGGCCAGTGACCTGCAACCAACCAACTTGGATAGCGTTACAGTGACCCATATCCTCTGACATATCATCAATTCGCCTATGGACAGTGCTTGCAGAAAGCGGTACCTGAGCTATTTTTTAGCTGCAGCCTCCCCAAGGAGTTCATTACACATGCCTTTACCAGCAGGCAGAATTAACTCTTCCCCAATAGTAAAGGGCTTCTTAGATTTAGCAATCCGACTAGCCACATTGAGGCTTTTAGCGCAGCCACGTTCACCGATGTGGTTGCTTTACGCACTAGTTTTTTGTCCTTCTTGCTCGCGTTTCTTACGCTCAAAGAACTCAAGGGGTTTGTCTTTAAGTGTAGGATGCTTGGACTATAGATGTCGAATTAGCTTTGATGGTTTCATTGCTTCGTTTGACAACTTATCGCCAAATACCACACATAAAGGACTTGGTGCATGTGAGTCACCGGTCTCTCCGAAACCATATTTTAAATATGACTCGTCATATTTCGTATTGAATGACCCCTTCTTTTTCTTTGAGGTATCTGGCTCACCATCGTCAGTGGGTATTATTGCGAATGTGACATTATTGCAAATTAAATTGAGTTTATTTAGTTTGCATGCATTTTTTAAAAACTCTTGTCGTAGGCTACGGCCCGGTTAGGAATGTCCTGCGGCCCGGTACCGGTCCGCGGCCCGGTGGTTGGGGACCGCTGGGCTAGGCCTAGTAGACAAATACCTTTCAGAAATAATCTGTACTGCAAAAACGAATGTTGGTGGGTATTTAAACTATCTAGCGGGTGTTTAAACAGCTGCAAGAAATAGAAGCTTCATGGTGTTTATGTTCTGGTTCGTAAATTATTTTCATAAAACTTCAAGTTGCCCTAGCCTACTCTCCAAACTCTTAAGACTTCAGTGCCATCACAACGTTTTTTTACACAACAAATACAGAAAGGATGGAGGCAGCAAAAGTAGTCATTTCAGATGGGGCAAGAACAAGGTGAATTGTATGCTTGTCAAAACGTAGGCTAGTCCTACACTGCAGCTGATCATCATACCAAGCACACTCCAAGCACCACGGTAAACTCAGGGGCGATTCTAGACCTACAGCTTTGCTGGGGCACAGGCCCCCAACTCCCAATACATTAAAAAAATTAAATGTGCGCGCAATATGAAATAAATGGCTAGCCTACGTGTACAAGCTTCAAAATCATTATTGTCACTGTCATACTGTAGGCTATATTAAACCACTGGTAAAGATACAAGTTTTACGTCCAGCCCCCATTATGTCCTCATCCGTTTCTTACCTGCCTCTCTCCTCCTCCCCCTGCCTGGTACTGGACTGCCCAGCCTGTGCTCTTTCTCCTTCTCTTTGACCTTCTTGTCCTCTTCCTCCTCCTTCTCCTCCTCCAGCACTCTCTCCCTCAATTGTAGCAGCCACTATCCAGCAACATCCAAATACATGGGCATAAGTAGGCCTATACTCACTGCATGAATTTAATAGGCTTTCCTACTAACACAAGGGAAGCTTATTTTTAGTCGAAATTGAGATATACTTCCCTCCCAGGCAAGGGTCCTATAGTCATCCTGGCAATGCTGCAGTTCTTTGTAGCCTACTAAAGCCTTCATACTGACTTTTGGTGATAATTTGCAAATGCAGCCTTTAATAATCTATAAACCTATAGGCTACTCTGATTCTGTGTAGATTATTATAGGCTACATTTGCAAATGCAGCAAACTTATTTAAGTTTGCCATTAAACCATTGATTAAATCACAGCACTGGCTATTACCAGCATAAATGTTAAAGGGGTGGTTCAGGATTTTGGACATAGGACCTCATTTCCAAGTAAGCAAGTGTGATATTTATCAGTGGAGACCGTTTTCAACACGTTTCATCCAGTCCTTCTAATTGCAGAGTTCGCAGGTGCTAGGCTAGCGCAAGTCAACGGTATGTGCTAGCCTGCCACTAAAAACAGTCTTACCCACTCCAAAGTACACCCGAGGCAAATAAATTATAACGCCAGACTATCGATGTAAATGTCTGTTTTGATAGTGTTATTTCTAACGTTATTCTATCCTTGCATTTCAACGATCGCATTACATTTTGAGGGACTAGTTTCTTAGCAGCGGCGGAATTATACTTGCTCCGGTTAGTAGTACTGCGCCGAAAAGTAAACAGTAAAGCGCACTCCAATGGGGATGCCTAGTAGTAGTAGCCTTGGTAATATCAGGCCGCGGCTGAGATGCAAAATGACTACTACCAACTTCAGGGACCAAAGTATAACTATTGCAACGCGATGCGAGGGTAGTTGTATTTCTCACACTATTCTACCAACACAGACATTTACATCGATTGTCTGGAATTTGCCTCAGGTGTACTTTGGAGTGGGTAAGACTGTCTTTAGTGGCAGGCTAGCACATACCGTTGACTTGCGCTAGCCTAGCACTTGCGAACTCTGCAATTAGAAGGACTGGATGAAACGTGTTGAAAACGGTCTCCACTGATAAATATCACACTTGCTTACTTGGAAATGAGGTCTTATGTCCAAAATCCTGAACCACCCCTTTAATGTTACCGTTAATGTGGCCAATTATCATACCTCCCTCGTCCTCCTCATCTCTCCTCACTGTTCCTCCTTCAGGAAGAATTGTCTGATGTCCATCTCTGAGTAGTTTATCAGAAGGCTATGTTTAGTTTTACAGTAGGACAGCTTCACAAACAGTATAGGCTACTTTTGCAGGACTCTCCACAGTATACATATAAATCACTATTAATTGTCCGCATGTGTGCATGCAGCCTACGCATGGTGTGAGTGTGTGTGTGAGGGAGAGAGCACAAGCTGGTAAACTGTTGCTAAATTTAGGCTACAATGACGCTAAGCATTGAAAAACAGATGCTAGTTATGTGGGTAACACTCTCTAACAGCGATCAACTTGTCATTTTTTCTGTCAAACAAGTTGTGAATTTGTTGTAACATTAAGCAGGGGACGACTTACTCTATGCTCAAGTGCTCCAGCGGATTCCACAGTGTATGTGTGTGCAGAGTACAACGAAACACTCGGAATTATCATGTGAACGATTTTCATTGGTTGTTGCGTTCAATCTTACCCAGCTACAGAGGTGCTATTTCCTGATTGGCTATTATGGCCCCTTTCTTTATTCCTTGTTTTTTTTATTGGCTGGTAAGTGACAGGCTAGAGTCATGACTAAAGCAGGCACGGAGTTGCGCTCATGAATGCCGTTTCCAGCTAGAGCCGCGCTAGATATTTACTGGGGCACTGGAGACTTTTACTAAGGCACGTGCCCCAGTGAATAAGGTCTAGTGACGCCCCTGGGTAAACTAAAACTAAAATGTTACAAAGGGGGCAAAATTAATATAGGCTATTATTAGCCATGACATTACTAGGCTAAGAATCGTTCGTTCATTTTTTTTTTTTTGGGGGGGGGTTACAAACTTATTCAAAATCATCCCCCCCCCCTCTGGTTTTTACACAAATCGCACCCTGCTTATATCAAAAAGAAATCAAGTTGGAATTAAAGAAACTAACCTAGCACTGTCTCGTAAAATCATTTGACTTTAAAGTAAGTCAGACTCATCCTGAAAACAAGCAAATTTGTCTGCCAGTGCGCCAAATTGTCTGGCAAATTTGTCCTACAAACAAGCTAATTTGGCTGCCAGTCTGTGACCAAAATAGGGATCTCTTCATGTGTTCACACGGTCAGTGGCCTTAAATAGGGATCTCTTTATGTCCAAACGGTCAGTGGCCTTAAATAGGGATCTCTTTATGTGTTCAAACGGTCAGTTGCTGCAGCCAACAGTTAGAGCATCCAGGCAGCTGCAGTTCTACACTCTGGGGGCATGTTAATGAGTTACACTTCCCAGAGTAGTTTCAATGGATTTAACTAGATTTAAGAATCTTTCAATGGACTTAACCAGATTTAGGAACCCTGGATTTAACCTTTTAGAGGAAAGTTTGTTATGTCAAGATATAATTTAGAAACTTCACAGATATACTCTAACTTCTGACAGTGATCAGTTGTGGTAGGCGCATTCAAAAGTTCCCGGCCAAAGAAGACCCATGTTGCCACGCCTTACTTTACGCCTAGGCATAACCTATCCCACGGAAGCTAGCTAGTTACTTAACGCCTAGGCATAACCTATCACACGGAAGCTAGTTACTTAACGCCTAGGCATAACCTATCCCACGCCTTATTTAACGCCTAGGCATAACCTACCCCACGCCTTACTTAACGCCTAGGCATAACCTATCACATGCCTTACTTAACGCCTAGGCATAACCTACCCCATGCCTTACTTAACGCCTAGGCATAACCTATCACATGCCTTACTTAACGCCTAGGCATAACCTACCCCATGCCTTACTTAACGCCTAGGCATAACCTATCACATGGAAGCTAGTTACTTAACGCCTAGGCATAACCTACCCCATGCCTTACTTAACGCCTAGGCATAACCTATCACACGGAAGCTAGTTACTTAACGCCTAGGCATTACCTACCCCATGCCTTACTTAACGCCTAGGCATTACCTATCAGGGTTTATTGCTCTCAAACTCAAACTTGTAGCATAAATAACACACCCACACCACATGTTAGGAATCAAAAGGTTTATTTTTTTATGCAATCAGAAAAGTTGGATCTGCATTTATATGTATTACAATGTAACATCCAACATCATAATACAACTCATAATATCCTCTGAAACGTTAGCGTGTTTGATTGACATGGACAAAACAACGAGGTGAAATTCAGCTCAGTCTCTGTGTGTTACATTCTTACTCTCAGGTATTTAAAGGTGATATACATAGAAACGGTGACATAGAACCCTCTTCACCTTGACTCTTGAGTACTCCATTCGTCCATGCTATGTCTATCTTTAAGGTTGGAAACGTAACAACTCTTTTCTGCAGTGAACAGCACCGAGCCAGCTGTGTAGCCATGTCTTTTACTGCCCAACTCTGGGCCTTTTACTGCCCAAGTCAACTCTGGGCCTTTTACTGCCCAACTCAACTCTGGGCCTTTTACTGCCCAACTCAACTCTGGGCCTTTTACTGCCCAACTCAACTCTGGGCCTTTTACTGCCCAACTCAACTCTGGGCCTTTTACTGCCCAACTCAACTCTGGGCCTTTTACTGCCCAACTCTGGGCCTTTTACTGCCCAACTCAACTCTGGGCCTTTTACCGGCCAACTCTGGGCCTTTTACTGCCCAACTCTGGGCAACTCTGGACCTTTTACTGCCCAACTCTGGGCCTTTTACTGCCCAACTCTGGGCAACTCTGGGCCTTTTACTGCCCAACTCTGGGCAACTCTGGGCCTTTTACTGCCCAACTCTGGGCCAGAACAGCACCGTCTCTGTGGTATATTCAGGTTGCGCCCTCTACCTAGTTCACAGAATTAGCCCATTTCACAAGATGGGGCCGCTGTGTAAATCAACTTCCTGTGGAAGAGCACTGTCCCATAGACAGCAAAAGAAAAGTCCACAGGAAAGACAGAAACAGGAAGACGTTTTACCTGCCAATTAAGGTATCATTAACATCGAGGAGGTCAGACACCTGGACACTGTGAAATTGGTCACTTGACTCTTAAGTGCTGCGCACGACAGCACAGACATGAGTGTGCGGTCACTTGCCACGCACCTCAGCGCCGGAGTTTTTAACTGCCAAACCCTGGATGAACATTGGATTTTATAGGGCGGCGCCGACAAAATAGAACCGAATCGCAACCCACACAGCGACAGCGGCAAAGTGTGACGCTGGTGTGCGAAGTTGTATTGAGAACAATGGAATCTAATGTAATTGAATGTTGCCACCGGTGATAAACGGAGATAAACAAACGTCCAAAGCAGAGTGTAGCGCAATAATGTGGGCCCGGTGTGTGCCGTGTTTTACCATGTGGTGCTCCACCCTACCTTGCTCAGAGAATTCACACCACTATTTACCAGTACAATAGGTGAAAACGATCAAAGTCTTAATTGAACTTCCTGAATCTCCTGAAACGAATGTGATGACATTTTGAATTTGCAAAAGTTGTTTAAACTGACATTTTGAGGTTAAATCTGAAACATGTTAATGATGACGATGGGGCTAGGAACTGACATATTGTTCTCTCTCCCTCTTTTTTTAAAAAAAAAAAGAAATGTTTCTATAACGCGTCAACTACTTAATTACATTTCCATGACCACCCATACTGAGCACATAACATCTCAAGGTCGATCCTTATTTTTAACAAAAGGAGTCTTTTTTTCTGTTTTATGTTACGAGGTTCTGAGTAGGCAACCTCTGGAGTCCTCTATCTTCGAGAAACAGCGCCATCTGGTGTCAGGATTGATTAAGAGCCCCATTCTTTGTCTTGGTGACACAGCGCCCTCTTGTGGTTCTTCTGAGTGCTGTACATGGGGCTGAACTTATTTCTGCCGCCTCGCACACGGCCAGCACGGATCGCTGTGGGAGGAGGGGAGGAGAGAGAGAGAGAGAAGAGAGAGAGAGAGAGAAAGTGAGGGACAGAGAGAGGGGGGGAGGAGAGAGAGAGAGAGAAAGAGAGGAAGAGAAAGGGAGGGATAGAGAGGAAGTAATTTAGAGGAAGGATTTATATACAGTATATTTTTTGTATTATATATAATGTATCAGGCTTTAGCAGTGAAAATGTGTTTCCTCTAAGAATAACCTTTTACAATCATTTGGCTTTTTCCCCTCAAAGAAGTATAACCTTTTACAATAATTTGGCTTGTTTCCTCACAGAATAATCTTTTACAATACTTTGTCTTGTTGCTTGACTAGTAGATCCTCAAAGAATAACCTTTTACAATAATTTGGCTTGTTGCTTGACTAGTTGATCCTCAAAGAATAACCTTTTACAATAATTTGGCTTGTTGCTTGACTTGTAGATCCTCAACAGCAGTTTCCTTTCACTCCCACCAGGGGGCAGCGACAGACCATCCAGAGGGACTAATGCAGTGGTTCTCAAACTGGGGGTGGGCAAATATATCAGAGGGGTCGCAAAATTATTTGAATTAGACATTTTTCTAAAGGTTTTTTAGACCAACCTGTTTTAAAAACGGGGATATTTAGTAGCCGTAGATGTAGGCTTCCAATTCACAGTTTTTCCATAATGTTCCTCAGAAAGTGGATAGGTCTACTCTGTTAACACAAACTAAGGCGAGACACGGCAGGTGAAAACATCGTTTTTTTCATGCACTGGTCAATTTCGAGATTTTGGGCTAATTTGCTACCTTAGCATGTATTCTTTCACACTACAACAACAAAGCCCGATTTACACATTTAGGTGTTTATTTCACTACATTTTGTCTACTCGCGCCTGTATATTTCTCCTAAATTCACCAAAAGTTAGTCTTCTAACGTTTCATGCTCTACCGCGAACATAACATGTGTAGTACCGTTGGAAAGCTCTGTTTTTCCTGCATGACGTTGTGCTATCCAAATATGGACACTTCCTTTGCTGAGAACGGAATCTCTTGGCTGTGTTCCAAGGCTGTTTTCTCAAATTGAGTTTTTCTCATTTTCCAGTAGAAACATCTCAGCCTATGAAGCACCTATGTACACCAAACTTTCCAGATATACACTTAGCAGTATTCTGAAGATATTTACAGAGGGATTTGTTAATAAATCATTCCTAGCCTGATTTATGTGACATTTTAATCAAAAATATATGGCAAAAATCTATTTTTTAAGGCTATGGACAGTATATTCTGATTTCCTAGGTAATGAAAGCAGACATCTTGAAATCCCTCTGTAATTTTATTTTCATCTTGTATGCAAACAAAATGAAAAAATAATTTTGTACCTGGCTTTATCATATGTTCAGATCTATCTACCGAAAATATATGCAAATTTGCACATATTTAATGAGATGATGCCTAATTTGCATAATTAAACATTCAAATTTCAAAAACTTGTAATACATTTTTTGTTCATACTTGTGTAAGTAATCAACTGAGGAAGTTTCATGGTGATGTCTATTATTTTAAAATTTTACCCTATTCACCTGTTGTGTCTCGCCTTAAGCCAAAATCTGTCTTGGTGTGTGTGTGTGTGTCAGAGTTTCCGCTTGAAAAAAATGGTGCCGGTCAAAGTGACCAGCAGAGGTTTCAATGATACCATTCGATTGTGCCACAAATGATCCACGGACCAGCAATCTCCTCGTCGAGGAGGCCCTAACCCTGCAGATCAGAAGACAGAGAAAGCATGCTCTGGGAACAGTACACAGTTGCATGTCCAGTGTAGCCATGGGAACAGTACATGGTTGCATGTCCAGTGTAGCCATGGGAACAGTACACAGTTGCATGTCCAGTGTAGCCATGGGAACAAAACACAGTTGCCTGTCCAGTGTAGCCATGGGTCTGTCTACACGGAAAATGACAAGCGTCTTAGGGCCGCCCCCGCACCTCCACTTCCAATGTGACGCGTTCTGACAGATATGCCCGACACTTCGGCTTTTTCTCTGGTGGAGGTGGAGCTGACTGGACATCTGAGGCTTCAGGCGTTACCGTTTTACCATCATCCATCGCATCTGGCCTCTAAAAAAAGCTTTTAAAGCTAGTCTGCCTGGGCCTGGCCATGTTTGAACTGTCTTACTCATTCATTCGTTGTTTAACAGTAGAGCCTCTTCCTTTAAAACATAGCCAGAGGACGTATTCTTGCTTTAGTATAGGCCTACATTTTAGGCTTATTCTCAAATTCAGACTGTGTTAGGGGGACGAGATTATTAGCCAATTTCAATCGGACAATTTGACTGGAGAGATTTAAATTTGTCGAACATTTAATTTTTTTTCCGGCCAATGTCCGGCAATTACCGGACAACAGAAACCCTGGTGTGTGCGTGTGTGTGTGTGTCTGTGTGTGTGTGTGTGCGCGTGTGTGCGAGTGTGTGTGTGTGTGTGTCTACCTTCTAGTCTCATCCCAACGCCTAGGCACTTCTTGAAGCGGCAGAAAGCACACTGCTGCCGAAGGATTTTGTCTATTCGGCAGTTCTGGGATTTAACGCAGTTGTAGACCTTGTTGGTGTGCGCAGTCCTCTTGAAAAAGCTCTGCATGAGAGACATGTCATATCAAACAACAACCATGTCATATCAAACACAAAGATAATCACAACAACCATGTCTTATCAAACACAAAGATAATCACAACAACCACTTCATATCAAACACAAAGACAAACAAAACTACCATGTCTTATCAAACACAAAGACAAACAAACAGACTCACTCACAATTTGCACATTCATTTCAATGTAAATTATACATCAATACATTTAGCTTTACTATGAACTGATGACTTTTACTGATATTTTACAATGTGAATAAATATTATTGTTTAAACACTTAATTAAGAGTTAATTAAGTGTTAACAAACAAACAGTAAATAATTTACCTTGCAGCTTTCACATGTTTTGACGCCGTAATGGAATCCTGAGACCTTGTCTCCACAAACCGGACAGAGGTCCCCCGCCAGCTCTTGGCCTGCCATCTCCATCACCTTCACAAGTTGAGAAAGAAAATATTAAACCCTTAAAGGTGTAGGTTTTTGAACATTCTAAGTTTCGTAACAATTGAACGTTCTAAAATTCTATGTTGAATTCAATGAACCCAGATATTCTTTAGAACGTTTCCCATTTCCCAACATCCCTTTAAGGGTTAATAAAACTCCATTTGGTTTCATTATTTCAATGTTACGTTATGGCTATGTCCACACATAAACATGTATTATTCAATACGGAGATTTCTAATTCACTTTGGCGAAAACGTTTTCAGTCACAGAAGACAGCAATAAGACATGTGACTTCTCCTTAGCCTGAAATGTTTTCAGGTCTCTGACTGACCAACATTGGCATCTGAATGACCTGTGACTTCTCCTTAGCCTGAAATGTTTTCAGGTCTCTGACTGACCAACATTGGCATCTGAATGACCTGTGACTTCTCCTTAGCCTGAAATGTTTTCAGGTCTCTGACTGACCAACATTGGCATCTGAATGACCTGTGACTTCTCCTAAGCCTGAAATGTTTTCAGGTCTCTGACTGACCAACATTGGCATCTGAATGATTGACCTGTTCTTCAGCCATTAGGAGCTGTTTTGGCATCTGATTGATTGACATGATCTTCAGCCATTAAGAGCTGTTTTTGGCATCTGACTGATTGACATGTTCTTCAGCCTTTAAGAGCTGTTTTGGCATCTGATTGAATGACATGTTTTTCAGCCTTTTTGCGCATCCATGTGGATGGAATTATTTAAAAATACAAAGAAGGAAAAATATCAGTTTTTAAAAATACCCAGTTACATAAGGACAAAGCCTAAAATGCTCTAAGGGACTGTCCCTACCTGTGGACAAAGCCTAAATTGCTAGTCTAGGGGACTGTCCCTACCTGTGGACAAAGCCTAAATTGCTAGTCTAGGGGACTGTTCCTACATGTGGACAAAGCCTAAAATGCTCTAAGGGACTGTCCCTACCTGTGGACAAAGCCTAAAATGCTCTAGAAGACTGTTCCTACTGTTCCTCCATCTGGATATGAGCGCCAGCTAAACTACAATGGGTTCCTTTAACAGTTCCATCTGGATATGAGCGCCCGCTAAACTACAATGGGTTCCTTTAACAGTTCCATCTGGGTTCACTTGCAGGTCCCAAACCTTTTTACGATTTTAAAATTGAGTGACATCATAAATCGTAAACTCGCACGCACTACAATATTCGAAAACAATGAGGATCTCACACTACAGGATTGTTTATTAAGATTACCATCCCGAGGTTTTAAAGGTGCCATGTGTAAGAATTGAGGTAAACATATCCAAAAAAATGAGCTACACGCACAAAAAAGAATGAGAAGAAATAAGGGCGATGAAATTACTAGCCACAGCCGGACAGGTGTCATAATACCAGTTTCGGCCATGGGAGGCAGTATGTGGGTAAGATAACCGCTAGCCAAACTGCAATACACGTGTCTTGGTTGTTACTCTGGGTAGACCAACTCACTTTCTGGAGGTATACTGCCCCCATCTTTTATGGAATGTGGAGTATGAGTTGATTTTTTGCCGGACATTACACATGGCACCTAAAGCCTAAAATGCTAGTCTAGGGCACTACTACTGTTCCTACGTGTGGACATTACACATGGCACCTTTAATGAATGAATGCACCGTGTTTCAAGGAAAGCAGCAAATGTATCCAATCCTGTCCCCTACCCATAAGGTCTTTTTTAGACAATTACAAATAATAGTAATAATAATAGTAATAATAATAATAAAAACGCATGTGTTGACAGGGAATTCACTAGGCTATGAACAGAATCGAGTTGTATTGTCAGAGGAAAATCTGCAACTCTGACAATCATACGAAGTCGCCTTTTCACCAATTAAATTACAATTATCAAACTTCACCGTTGGCCCACCTACGCTGCTGAAGTCAAAGATCAGCCTCATTTAACAATATTAAGCCACACACACTGGGCTTTGGAACAATTTAGCCTACTACTATGATAGCTGTTACTTATACGTTTAACATGGTTATAATTTAGCCTACTACTGTGATAGCTGTTACTTATACGTTTACCATGGTTATAATTTAGCCTACTACTGTGATAGCTGTTACTTATACGTTTAACATGGTTATAATTTAGCCTACTACTGTGATAGCTGTTACTTATACGTTTAACATGGTTATAATTTAGCCTACTACTGTGATAGCTGTTACTTATACGTTTACCATGGTTATAATTTAGCCTACTACTGTGATTACTGTTACTTATACGTTTAACATGGTTATGGTGGTTTAACTTTTGGCTAACATGTTACATGAGTTGGCAGTGTTAACAACCCTCAGGCTTTCTATCACTGTAACGTTAGGCTATTTCCCCTGTATTTATTCCACTTGGTCCTTTATGTCGAACTTGCTAAAAAAGAAAGTCTGTGCAGTTTTGATTTATATTGGGAAAAGGAGCTGGTGTAAGAAACAAGGGTTCTGAAATAGGGCAAAACTATGCCAATTTGGTGGTTTATTAGACCAGTGTTTTTCAACCACTGTGCCGGGGCACACTAGTGTGCCGTGAGAGATCATCAGGTGTGCCGCAGAAAATTACCCAAATGTCACTCACTGGTCCAGAAAAGCAACTGTTGCATCAAAGAATTTATAACCACATGCTCTCATTGATTGTATGATTGCACTATTTGTGGTATGCAGGCATTGTGCAACGGGGGCCCCATATCCAGTATTCACAGAATCATCACATATCCAGTTCATAACAACAATTAAATTAGATATAGTCACCTACAAATGAAACAGAGGGCGCTTGTTTTATTGAGCAGGTCTTGCATAGAAGCCATAATAAGGCCATATCTGTGTATTATTTGAAGGTTTAGGCTATGGTATGTTTATTTTTTCTTCACACAGGATGTTAGTGTGCCGTGGGACATTTAAGTGTCAAAAGTGTGCCGTGGCACAAAAAAGGTTGAAAAACACTGTATTAGACAACTAATAGTGCCGATTTGGTGGTTTATTATAATAGTGGAGGGAGATGGAATAAACCAAGGCCAAATAAGCAACTAGGCTACACTAAGTTCCACACGCAAAACACTACCCAAACGTTTAGAAATTGCGTCGTAAATATCAAACATGTTTGATACCTCCGGGCACTCATGGAACCACTAACATTCTGTCTTTAAACATCTCACACTACAAGACAATCAGTTCTGATCAGGCTGTAGGAGTGAACGCTCCCGACACACAAACACACATGGTGCACTGACAACATTCTAGAGTTCATTTCTAAATTCTATTCTAGAGTTCAAATACTGTACCCGCATGAGATCAGAGAAGATGGGTGCTGTTCTGGGGTCAGCTCCTTTTGCTGCAGTAACAGAAGAAGAGTTAGTTTAGCCTCTGTGTGTGTGTGTGTGTATGTATGTGTGTGTGTATATGTGTCTGTACGTGTGTATGTCTGTGTGTTTGTCTGTGTGTGTGTGTGTGTGTGTGTATGTATTTGTGTTTACTATGCGAGAGTTGGGGAGAACCGGCACAATAGTAACACTTTTCTATTCTCTCCGTTCAAACTCCATTCACACAAAAACGATAGACTTGAAAGCTATGAAATTTAGCCAGAAAGCAGTCATACATGATCATACTCCAAGAAAGTTGAAACAGAATTCAAGCGATATTGCGGTAATTTGTAGGTGTGTGTGTATGTGTGTGTTTGTATGTCTGTAGTAGTATATAGTAGTATAGTATATATACTCTTTTGATCCCGTGAGGGAAATTTGGTCTCTGCATTTATCCCAATCCGTGAATTAGTGAAACACACTGCACACAGTGAACACACAGTGAGGTGAAGCACACACTAATCCCGGCGCAGTGAGCTGCCTGCAACAACAGCGGCGCTCGGGGAGCAGTGAGGGGGTTAGGTGCCTTGCTCAAGGGCACTTCAGCCACAGCCTACCGGTCGGGGTTCGAAGCGGCAACCCTCCGGTTACGAGTCCGAAGCGCTAACCAGTAGGCCACGGCTGCCCCAAAAAGGCCACGGCTGCCCCAGTGTATATATACACACGGCTGTGTGTGTATATATGTGTGTGTTCACCTTCATCTTTAGAGACTGGAGCCTCCAGCAGTCGCTGACCGTCAGACGACACCAGCGAAGTCTGAGGACTCGTCTTTTTTTGCCTGATGACCCGTGAAGTGCTCGCTGAAACCGACGTCTGAGCCTGGGTGCGAGGTGCCAGCAGTAGAGCCTGGGTGAGATGGACACTTTTATTCGGATGTGTTCCTTAGCATTAAATGGGTTAGTTAGCAGTCTGATTAGCATTAACATGTCAAATCACATAGGTTAGCAGCTTTATTAGCATTAGCAGCTTAATTACCATTAGCTTGTTAGATCAAATGGGCTAGCAGTTAAATAAGCATTAGCTCGTCAGATCAAATAGGTTTGCAGTTTAATTTAGCAATTAGTCCCGAAGAGCTGTAGGTTCCATAGTGATTTCAGAAAAGCTAAGAAGCGGTGTTCGGCATGATCAAATGTTCCATGACGGTGGTGTCGATATTATGCACAAATCACATCAGATGACCCAGTGCCGTACCTGTATCAGTTCAGTTTTGTTTTCTTCTGTCGTAAGGTCAGATCTCTCCACCACTGGAAGAGAACACATTCAGACATTCATTCGAAGAATTCTATGAATTCATCAACATTGAATTCTTAGTTCAAAGACCAAGCTCAAAGCAAGTGGTTGATGAGACACGGATATCACTGCATCAACATGTAGTTAGAAAAATAAACTAGTTTCACTGGAGGGCGCTCGTACCACACTTGGGTCCAAATACCCAAGGGGTCCCGAGTTAGAGTCTGATCCCGGTCATTTCCCGATCCCATCCCACCTCTGTCTTCCTGTTTATCTTTTCACTGTCCGCTCACAATAGAGGCAAACATAAATAGAAAAATAAGTCGATATGACCAAAATATATTGGTGTATATATGTATATAAATATATACTGTTATATATCGGTTATACCTTTATACATCAATACCAGTTGATATTGGCCTTGTTGACAGATATCAGCTACAGGCAAAATTGTATGACATTTACTTACGGCAGCGGCTGGTGTATATCTGTTGTGTTGCATCAATTCTGCAGAATGTAAATGTTGTGTTGCAGACTAGGACATTCAGAGATGGTGCTATGAAGGCCTTTTCTGTTTTTAAGATTCCTTTTTAACTAGATGTACCGCAGAGCGGTACAAAATATGACCGCCGCCCAGTTCTGCACATCCTCTCCGCAAAAATAAATCACAATTGTCAATTTGTCTCCATTTCCTATTCCATCCCCTAGTTTTGTGTATGTAAATGAGTGTGTGCACAGTGGGAGTTTGTTTTTGTGTATATGTATGTGGACGTTTTTTGAGATTCTGGCTGCTAAACACACCATTTTAACGCAGTTTGGGAGGGACAGAAATACCTTTAGCCAACAGAGCAAGCAACTCTGGCTCATGTGACGTGAACATTGGCTACTTCACTGCCCAACAATATCCTACATGGCGACATCTCACGTTAACAATGGAGAAAACATAACAATTATTTGTGCGAATGGGTTAGCACAAACATAGCTTTTTGTGAATGAAGATGCAGACCAATTCATTTTGAGTGAAATACATGTTTTCCAAGCTGTTTCATTGCTATAGGCTATTTGCTACGATGTTTACTGTACTGCTATGTCTTCTGGTTTCATGGACAGTTACAGGAATCCACGTCATTCGTTATACCGTTGCCTCTAGACTACCCACGTTTTCAGTTTGTCAGTCAGTCTCAAGGGGCTATCACATTGTACACGGCATGCGCTGCGCTCGCCGCTAGGTTGCTCTTGGTTGAGGTAACGTCCCAAAGATTTTTGTTGTGTTTGCCGCTTGGCTCAGCGCAAAATACCAATGACTTACAGCGCGCCGGGGTCAAAGTTCAATCAGGCAGGCGCAAGAGCGGCAGAGCGGCAAAATGCTTTGCTCAGCGCAG